>NC_134362.1:186017741-186162741 GCF_048569485.1 Anomaloglossus baeobatrachus | reverse complement strand
GCGGAGCCAAGCGGTTGGCCCCACCCACCGAGGAGTTCACAGGCCTGGAGGCGGGAAAAACAGACAGATAGTCTTGGAGGTTGAAGTGAGAGGAGTAAAGTGAAGAGTGTCTGGGTTTGTGGCCCAGGCACTGACAACAAGGTTGGCAGACGGTGGTGGCCGTCTGCAGGAGTGGTGAATCGAAGCGGAACCATAGGATCGGGGTCGGGCGTTGGCCCGCCGGTACCGACCGGGGAGCGAAGTGAAGCCAGCACACACAGGCAGGGCCATCAGACCGCGACTAGGCTTGGAGTCGCCGTCAACAGTCAAATCCGAGTGTGACAGGAACCCCAGGGGTTTCCTAACAACCAAAGACCCGTTAGAAGGCAACCGTCCGCACCGTAAGGATATACAGCTACCGCCTAAGGCTAGAGACCCAAGGGCCAGCGCCTGCGGGCAAACGGGCTCCTCCGGCATCCATACACCGAGGAGTGGACTACCGTTGGGGATCCATTGCAGTCAAACAAATACACAAAGGTGCAGGGAAAGACAGCCGCCATCACCTGTCCGGGGAAAGACACTGCAGCCGGCTGCGGGACCCGTCCATCCAGCCGTTTGGTTTACAGAGGACTTTGTGCATCTCTTACTGAGTGAGTACACCCGTGCCATCCGGCACCGCGCCGCGCTGTCCCTGCAACCCTGCACCTCACCAACCCTGCCTCCCCATCACACCACCGGGCCCCGGGACCACCGACCCCTACCCACGGAGGGGGAAAACAACATCCCAGCTGCTCCCTACCATCGCTCCCGGGATCCCCGTCATCAGCAGCGGTGGTGCCCATCTTCACCACATCCCGTGGGTGGCGTCACGGACTAAATCCCCCAAACCAACCACCCCTTTCACTCACGGGCGAGGAGCGCCGCTCGAGTCCCCGGATCTGGCCCACCGCTCGAGCCACCGAGCAGCAGCAGCGCCGGACCCGAGCGTTAGCGAGTGCAGCGGCGGCGTCCTCCCCACCCGCGACAGAAATATCAAGGAGAAGGAACTGGGACCCCATTCTAATAATCATGGTGGTCCCATCTCTTGGAAAAGTAATACATTTATTTTATCTGAAAACTCCTTTAAAGGGTTTATCGAGTTTTGGAAAACCCCAATCCGGGTCCATCGCTACATTTCCACCGCTGCCCCCAGGGTCCTTGTCTTCAGCACTGAAGTCTAGTGAGCTCAGCGGCTCGGAGCAGCTCGTGCCACCAACTCGTGACCTCAGGGATTGGAAGCAGCGTTGTCATGTGATATCAGCGCTGCAGACAATAACAGACACCAGGAGCAGCTGCTGATTGGTACTACACTAAAACAATGCTCATAAGTTATTCTCAAACTCAAGTTACACTTATTGGTCATCCCACCTAAGTAATGCTTATTGGTGAGGCTTAGATGTATTTTAGGACCTCCTAGCCATTTAATGACTATGGGGGCCATTCTTCTATCCCCTAACAGCTGAATAAAGCGAACTCTAACCACCCTACCCTTCTGACCTCTTGGAGAAAGCAGCTTTGTCTACTCTTTGGCGCAGTCAGATTTCCGTATAAGATGGACGGCGATACATGGCCTGGCTGGTGGCTCTCCTTGTATTTCTATGCAGCTCTGGTCTGGAGAGCCAGCGGCCAGTCCGAGCATTTTGGTGGATGGTTATCCGTGTTATACGGCCGTGTGACTGCGCCGCTCTTCACAGAATTTATTATCCATTGGATAATAGGATGCAATTTAACTCTTACCGGGGTGCTCCCAGGATCAAAAGTTATTCCATAGGATAGGGGATACTTTACTAACTGATGGGGGTCAAGCGATCCCAAATATAAGGCTCTGCTCCAATCATTCTGTATGGGACAGTCGAGCACAGCGCTCCATAAATATTGGATGTAGCGATGGTCCTCCGTTCTCAATATCCAGAGTGCCATTTTTGGGATCGCTGGGGTCCCCCATGATTAGTAACATATCTCTATCAATAGGACAGGGCATAACTTTCGATTCTGGGAATAACACCTTACCTTCTTACCTCTGTCCTATGTACAAGCTGTTCGCTTTGGTCATCGTTTACTCTGTAAATTTCCAGGAATGGATCTGATTTGCTAAAAAGGTCCTAATGCAAAAAAAGAAAAGAAGAAACATACCATAAATTTGCACTACAACTTACTGAATAGACATTAATAAGTCACATGTGGGATAATAAAAAGTCAGGTGTGGACTTTTTGGTTTGTGCTTGTGATTGACCAAGAAGAGACAAACAGCATCAACCAACTCATCGATAGTGATCTCTAGGCCAAGAAATTTGCCAAACTGCATCATGACAGTTGGAAGAATACGTAATAAAGCCCGTACATGCAATGCCATAGGGGTCTACAGTTTGGAAAATACCCTACTGTGTCTCTAAGAAGAGAAACCTGCAAGTCTGTCTCCAAAAAGGAGGCTGTACCCTGTTCCTGTCACCTTGTCATCCAGTTTCTTTGCGCAGAACGACAGCTCCACATATCCGTTATTCCCGGAAATCTCTTCCGAAATTACCTATGGAAAAATTGAAGAAAAACTGAGACTCTTCCACTGATCCAGTTAGGGGGGGACAGTATTATTATTATTATTATTTATTTATAGAGCACCATTGATTCCATGGGGCTGTACATGAGAAGGGGGTTACATACTGAACACATATACAAGTTACAATAGACAGACTAGTACAGAGGGAAGAGGGCCCTGCCCTTGCAGGCTTACATTCTAAAGGATTTTGGGGAGGAGACAGTAGTTGGGGTGGGGGTGGTCGGGCGGCAGCTCCGCACGGTGGACAGTAGACACCAGGAAGGGGACAGTTTATACCAGGAGGGGGACAGTAGATACCAGGAGAGGGACAGCAGATACCAGGAGGAGGACAGTATATACCAGGATGGGGGACAGTAGATACTAGGAAGGAGACAGTAAATACCAGGAGGGGGACAGCAGATACCAGTAGAGGGACAGTAGATACCAGGAGAAAGACAGTATATACCAGGAGGAGGAAAGTAGATACCAGGAGGGGGACAGGATGTACCAGAAGGGGGACAGTAGATACCAGGAAGGGGACAGTATGTACCAGGATGGGTGACAGTAGATACTAGGAAGGGGACAGTAGATACCAGGAGGGGGACAGGATATAACATAAGGGGGACAGTAGATACCAGGAGGGGGACAGTAGATACCAGGAGGGGAGCAGTAGATACCAGGAGAGGGACAGTAGATACCAGGAGAAGGACAGTAGATACCAGGAGGGGGACAGGATGTACCAGAAGGGGGACAGTAGATACCAGGAGGGGTACAGTAGATACCAGGAAGGGGACAGTAGATACCAGGAAGTGGACAGTATGTACCAGGATGGGTGACAGTAGATACTAGGAAAGGGACAGTAGATACCAGGAGGGGGACAGTAGATACTAGGAGGGGGACAGTAGATATCAGGAGGTGGACAGTAGATACCAGGAGGGGGACAGTAAATACCAGGAGGAGGACAGTAGATACCAGGAGGGGGACAGTATGGGGACATATATACCAGGATGGGGACATATATATCAGGATGGAGGAAATACCAGGATGGGGGGCATATATACCAGGATGGGGGACATATATACCAGGAAGGAGCCCATGATGGGGAACATTGCTACATAATTGAGGGGGAACTTGTATGTCTTTATACGATTTAGAATGCTAAATGTACACATATATATACATAAATCTGACCAACGTAAGTTAATAATCCTGGAATCGATCTGTGAACCTTGCATCTCTGGCCAGACAATGAAACTGCTGCCCTATTTACAAGTACTGCATGGTAAATGTCAAGCCGTTCTCACCGTCACAGTAGACTTTCCGGCATATTTGCCATATTTCAGGAAAAGGCCTTTGGTAATCCTTTTCTGTGCAACAATCTAGTAAAAAAGAAAAAAGACAATAATATTCAACTTAAAGAATAACATAGAAATATTACAACATGTAATGGAAATATAGAGGGTTACCAGGAGGGGGACAGTAGATACCAGTTATCATAAAACAGAAGAAGTCCATGCCTTGGGACAACCCTACAAGTTGCGGCACCTGTCACGGATGTATCCACCAAATTAATAAGTATGGTAGCTTCCCAAAAGCTACTGGGAGCCATCATGATCTAGCTGCTAAGAGGAGTCACTTCCATCCAGCAACTAAGAGCAGCCAACTACATCCAGCAACTAAAATGAGGTACCTCAGCAATAAAGATCACCCAATTCCATCCAGCAGCATCCAGCAGCTAAGAGGAGCCACCTCCTTCCCACACCAAAGAGGAGCCACCTCCATCCAACACTAAAGAGGAGCCACCTCCATCCCACACCAGAGGAGTCACCTCCATCCAACACCAAAGAGGAGCTACTTCCATCCTACACCAAAGAGGAACCACCTCCATCCCACACCAAAGAGGAGCCACCTCCATCCCACACCAAAGAGGAACCACCTCCATCCCACACCAAAGAAGCACCACCTCCATCCCACACCAAAGAAGAACCACCTCCATCCCACACCAAAGAGGAGCCACTTCCATCCCACACCAAAGAGGAACAACCTCCATCCCACACCAAAGAGGAACAACCTCCATCCCACACCAAAGAGGAGCCACCTCCATCCCACACCAAAGAAGCACCACCTCCATCCCACACCAAAGAGGAACCACCTCCATCCCACACCAAAGAGGAACCACCTCCATCCCACACCAAAGAGGAACAACCTCCATCCCACACCAAAGAAGAGCCACCTCCATCCCACACCAAAGAAGCACCACCTCCATCCCACTCCAAAGAGGAGCCACCTCCATCCCACACCAAAGAAGAGCCACCTCCATCCCACACCAAAGAGGAGCCACCTCCATCCCACACCAAAGAAGCACCACCTCCATCCCACACCAAAGAGGAACCATTTTAATATTATTTTCAATATCCATCACAAAACCCTGTTGCACACGCCCAATACAACCACTTCACCATTCAGACTCACCACCATGACATCAGAGGTCTACTGGGGGTGGCACATAGCCACCTCCATCCAGCAACTAAGAGTAGCCACCTCCATCCAGCAGCTAAGAGTAGCCACCTCCATCCAGCAACTAAGAGGAGCCACCTCCATCCAGCAACTAAGAGGAGCCACCTCCATCCAGCAACTAAGAGGAGCCACCTCCATCTAGCAACTAAGAGGAGCCACCTCCATCCAGCAACTAAGAGAAGCCACCTCCATCCAGCAACTAAGAGGAGCCACCTCCATCCAGCAACTAAGAGGAGCCACCTCCATCCAGCAACTAAGAGGAGCCACCTCCATCCAGCAACTAAGAGGAGCCACCTCCATCCAGCAACTAAGAGGACCCCCCTCCATCCAGCAACTAAGAGGAGCCACCTCCATCCAGCAACTAAGAGAAGCCACCTCCATCCAGCAACTAAGAGGAGCCACCTCCATCCAGCAACTAAGAGGAGCAACCTCCATCCAGCAACTAAGAGGAGCCACCTCCATCCAGCAACTAAGAGGAGCCACCTCCATCCAGCAACTAAGAGGAGCCACCTCCATCTAGCAACTAAGAGGAGCCACCTCCATCCAGCAAGTAAGAGAAGCCACCTTCATCCAGCAACTAAGAGGAGCCACCTCCATCCAGCAACTAAGAGGAGCCACCTCCATCCAGCAACTAAGAGGAGCCACCTCCATCAGAAACTAAGAGGAGCCACCTCCATCCAGCAACTAAGAGGAGCCACCTCCATCCAGCAACTAAGAGGAACCACCTCCATCTAGCAACTAAGAGGAGCCACCTCCATCTAGCAACTAAGAGGAGCCACCTCCATCCAGCAACTAAGAGGAGCCACCTCCATCCAGCAGCTAAGAGTAGCCACCTCCATCCAGCAACTAAGAGGAGCCACCTCCATCCAGCAGCTAAGAGTAGCCACCTCCATCCAGCAACTAAGAGGAGCCACCTCCATCCAGCAACTAAGAGGAGCCACCTCCATCCAGCAACTAAGAGGAGCCACCTCCATCCAGCAACTAAGAGGACCCCCCTCCATCCAGCAACTAAAGGGAACCACATCCAGCCATAAAGTAAGAGAACCCCACTCCATCTAGCATTTGAGGAGCCACCTCCATCAAGCAACTAAGAGGAGCCACCTCCATCAGCAACTAAGAGGAGCCAACCCCATCAGCAACTAAGAGGAGCCACCCCATCAAGCGGCTAAGAGGATCCACCTCCCTCCAGCAACTAAGAAGACCCCCCTCCATCCAGCAACTAAGAGGAGCCACCTCCATCCAGCAACTAAGAGGACCCCCCTCCATCCAGCAACTAAGAGGAGCCACCTCCATCCAGCAACTAAGAGGAGCCACCTCCATCCAGCAACTAAGAGGACCCCCCTCCATCCAGCAACTAAGAGGACCCCCCTCCATCCAGCAACTAAAGGGAGCCACATCCAGCCATAAAGTAAGAGAACCCCACTCCATCTAGCAGCTAAGAGGAGCCACCTCCATCCAGCAACTAAGAGGAGCCACCTCCATCCAGCAACTAAGAGGAGCCACCTCCATCCAGCAACTAAGAGGAGCCACCTCCATCCAGCAACTAAGAGGAGCCACCTCCATCCAGCAACTAAGAGGAGCCACCCCATCAGCAACTAAGAGGAGCCACCCCATCAAGCGGCTAAGAGGATCCACCTCCAGCCATAAAATAAGAGAACGCTCTCTATCTAGCAACTAAGAGGAGCCACCTCCATCAGAAACTAAGAGGAGCCACCTCCATCAGAAACTAAGAGGAGCCACCTCCATCAGAAACTAAGAGGAGCCACCTCCATCAGAAACTAAGAGGAGCCACCTCCATCAGAAACTAAGAGGAGCCACCTCCATCAGAAACTAAGAGGAGCCACCTCCATCAGAAACTAAGAGGAGCCACCTCCATCAGAAACTAAGAGGGGCCACCTCCATCAGAAACTAAGAGGAGCCACCTCCATCAGAAACTAAGAGGAGCCACCTCCATCAGAAACTAAGAGGAGCCACCTCCATCAGAAACTAAGAGGAGCCACCTCCATCAGAAACTAAGAGGAGCCACCTCCATCAGAAACTAAGAGGGGCCACCTCCATCAGAAACTAAGAGGAGCCACCTCCATCAGAAACTAAGAGGAGCCAGCTCCATCAGAAACTAAGAGGGGCCACCTCCATCAGAAACTAAGAGGAGCCACCTCCATCAGAAACTAAGAGGAGCCACCTCCATCAGAAACTAAGAGGGGCCACCCCCATCAGAAACTAAGAGGAGCCACCCATCAAGCAGCTAAGAGGGACCACCCCAGACCACCCCATCAAGCGGCTAAGAGGAGCCACCTACAGCCATAAAATAAGAGAACCCGCTTCTATCCAGAAAATAAGAGGAGCCACCTCCATCCAGCAACTAAGGAGGATTGTGTCGCCTCCATCCAGCAGTTCGAATAGATTATCAATATCCACCAGCTAAAGGGGCCGCCTCCATTAAGAGCTAGGGCGCTGGGTCAGTCATTGTGGATGATATGATGAAGGTGTAGAGTGGAGGGTGCAACACAATACCAAAGAAGGGAAAACCATGGAGAGGGGGATGACAGAAGGGAAAAGTGGAAACCAAACTAATCCGTCTTTTCATGTCCTAAACTAACTTGCTAGTAAATTTGATCATTGTATCAGCTCATTATTGGACAATTTTTCTAAATAAAAGGGATTGAGACCCCATAAAAGAAAACACTATTATAAATGAAAAATACAAACATAAGGCGCCCTGTTACAGATTTAGCATTGAGGTCCGAGAGCAGGTTGTAGACTTTTAGCCATGATTACAACAGTACAGAGCTGGAAATGAGGAGTTAAATCGTCCGACATCAGAGACATGAAGACTGTGAATAGGAAATGATGCATTAGTGGAGATGCTTGTGCAGGTGGAGTAAGTGCGGGGTATAAGTGGGTTTGTACGGATTGTGGAGATGACATGAGGTTAGTACAATGCCAGCAGGAACCTGACGTGACCAGAGAACGAGAAGATGAATGAGGGATTGGAGCAGCGGTTGGGTCAGATATCGCGGATGTGGAGAAAAGCAGTTGCGTTCCCTGGAGACGCTCAGTTTTCAAAGGAACGACAAAACCCTCCGTGCAATGAGAAAAGCTACAAATTCTGTCATCGGAAATTGCTAACAGCATTGCTGCTCTGAGCTACGAAAATATTGTAAATATTTATTAATACAGTCTGAAATTTAAACCGCTAAACTTTTTTAGGGGGACAACATCGAAAGTTATGAAAATTTGTAAATGACTTTATTCGGGGGTTGGTTCAATAGAAGACACTGATTTGGAGATGTCGCCAATCATTTGTCACATGGGTTTATTTCTTATGGGGCAAATAACCTATTAGATCTGATTGATATTCTGTCCTGTATCTAATATATAAAGATGAGTATATGTGTATGTATGTATGTATGTATGTGTATATATGAGTGTGTATGTGTATGTGTGTATGAATGTATGTGTATGTATGTGTATATATGAGTGTGTATGTGTGTGTGTGTGTGTGTGTGTATGTGTGTGTATCTATGTTTGTATGTGTGTATGTATGTATGTATGTGTGTATGTATGTGTATGTATGTGTATGTAAGTGTCGATGTATGTGTGTATATATGTGTATGCATGTGTGTGTATGTATGTGTGTGTATGTGTGTGTATGTATGTGTTTTTTATGTGTGTGTGTATCTGTGTGTATGTGTATGTATGTGTGTATGTATGTGTATGTATGTAAGTGTCGATGTATGTGTGTATATATGTGTATGCATGTGTGTGTGTGTATGTGTGTGTATCTATGTATGTGTGTGTGTATGTGTGCGTATATATGCGTATGTGTGTATGTATGTGTATGTATGTAAGTGTCGATGTATGTGTGTGTATATATGTGTATGTATGTATGTGTGTATGTTTATGTATTTGTGTATGTATGTGTGTATATGTGTATGAATGTGTGTATGTATGTGTGTATATGTGTATGAATGTGTGTATGTATGTGTGTATATGTGTATGAATGTGTGTATGTATGTGTGTATGAATGTGTGTATATATGTGTATATATGTGTGTATGTATGTATGTATATGATGTATATGTGTTTATATGTGTGTGTATGCATGTGTATGTATGTATGTGTGTATGTATGTATGTGTGTATGTACACTATGTATGTGTGTATGTACACTATGTATGTGTGTATGTATGTATGTGTGTATGTGTATGAATGTGTGTATGTATATATATGTGTATGTGTGTATGTGTATGAATGTGTGTATGTATGTATGTATGTATGTATGTATGTATGTGTGTATGTATGTATGTATGTGTGTATGAATGTGTGTGTGTATGTATGTATGTATGTATGTATGTATGTATGTGTGTATGTATGTATGTATGTGTGTATGAATGTGTGTCTGTAATGTATGTGTGTATGTCCACTAAAGGAATCCGCACCGTCACATTTACAATCACAAAATTTTGCTCAGCTGTCTCATTTAACTCAGGGAATGTCTTAGACTATGTTTTGAGGGGAAACGTTAACCCCGCACCTTACAGTTATTCACCAAAAAACCTGCTTACATTAAAGTCAATGGAGCTCGGAACGGATTTATTATTATAGACTTCTATTATGGACAAAGAAAGACACACAGAGAGACCCAGACACACAGAAAAAGACACACACACAGAAAGAGACACACACAGAAAGATACACACACAGAAAGATACACATACAGAAAGACACACACAGACACGCAGAAAGAGACACACACAGAAAGATACACACAGAAAGAGACACACAGAGACACACAGAAAGAGACACACACAGAAAGACCCACACAGAGACACACAGAGAGACACTGAGAGAGACACACACAGAAAGAGACAGACAGAAAGAGACACATACACATACAGAGAGACATGCACACAGAAAGAGACACACACAGAAAGTGACAAACACACAGAAAGACACACATCGAAAGACACACACAGAAAGATCCACACACACAGAAAAAGACACATACACAGAAAAAGACATACACAGAGACACACACAGAGACACACAGACAGACACATAGAAAGAGACACATACACAGAAAGAAACACACAGACACACACACAGAAGGAAACATAGAAATACACACAGACAGAATGAAACACATACACATATAGAGACACACACACAGAAAGAGACACACACCGAAAGACAAACACACATAGAAAGTGACACACATAGAAAGAGAGACACACACACAGAAACTGTTTGGATGTTTAAGGTAATATATTGGCTGTTTTGACAGGTTCCCTATTTATCAGGTGACCTATAGCAACCAATCACAACTCTACTTCTATTTTTTTTAGAGGTCAAGGAGCTCTGATTGGTTGCTATAGGCAATGAAGGACATTGTTAGTATAGGAAGCTTATGTGTGAGGTAATATGATATCGGTGGTGACGCCTGCTTCATTTGTGACTTTTATACGCAAAATAATTTTTTGTTAATGCATTTTACTGTGTTTATTATAGTTCAGAATAGTTACTTATTATCCCGGGAAATGCCGGGTAATATAGCCAGTGTGCAATAAAAACAAGGATGAAGCGAGGACCA
This sequence comes from Anomaloglossus baeobatrachus, assembly GCF_048569485.1. Taxonomy (NCBI): domain Eukaryota; kingdom Metazoa; phylum Chordata; class Amphibia; order Anura; family Aromobatidae; genus Anomaloglossus; species Anomaloglossus baeobatrachus. The sequence goes on along the minus strand of NC_134362.1, from coordinate 186,152,082 downwards.
TCCATTTATTTGTCCTTCCATTATCATTACCTGTCCTAGCGTCATCTCCACTCCCCCCAGAAAGTCGTCGTCCCTGGACCCGATGCTGCAGTGTCCATGGATGTCATAAACCTCGAATCGCAGCTTCTGAACCTCTTCAAAATAATAATCCACAGTGAACACTTTGGAAAAGACGGGATTCAGATTGCTTTTTATGACTTCTGTCCGGTCCACCTGTAGAGAAGGGAGAGGAATTAGTACAAAGGCGGATGAGAATTACTCCAAAACTTCTCCCCAGCTTTCCCCACACTCTGGAATGTGCTACCCCATCCAGTCAGACTGTCCTCTACCTTTGACACCTTGAAAACCAACCTAAAAATCAGTCTCTACTTACTACAATAGTGGATGGTGAAGGTAGTACCACAAGCCATCCACTGCAACCATGTTCGGACTGGCCCACCGGAGGACCGGAGAATCCCCTGGTGGGCCCTCCAGATAAGCACTATACGCAGGCAAAAGCCACTTATAGCATATTATTTAAGTATCATACCACCCATCTTATTATTTTATGGAAGCAATGGCTGAAAGTTCATAAAGGACCAGCAGAGAACAACACAAACCCCTCCACCTCCAGCCAATAATATGTGCATGCATCTGAAGGGTGGTCCTCAGGTGCAGTTACGGGGGGGCCTTGCTGTCCAGTCCGGCACTGACTGCAACAGTGACATATTTTTTCCTTCTTACATAAAAATGTATGCACTGAAACTCATAACACAAAATTTGACGCAACCAGATACATACTGAAGACCCTTTAAGACAGGGGTGTGTATATATTGGGGGCTTGGAGGCCACTAACACATATAAAAACAATGGTATTAGAAATGGGGGACCGATTTTGTATCCAAGGCTTTTGTAAGCCCAGGAGCTTCGCACTATACTTCTCCTTTGAAATAACCCTTTCCCTTTGTTTATTTGCCTACTCAGACTGTACTCATTTGGAGTACAGATGATGGCAGTGAAAGCCACATATTCTGGGAATAAGCTGCTTCAGGAGACTTATCTGATAAGCAGAGGCTTGGAGGAGAAGACCCATCACTGCCATCATCTGTACTCCTAATGAGTATGCTCAACAGTCAGAGAAGGAGGCAGGAACTGACCTGTTACTGCCATCATCTGTACTCCTAATGAGTATGCTGAACACTCAGAAGAAGAAAAAGGAGCTGAGCCATCACTGCCATTATCTGTACTCATAATGGACATGCTCAACACTCGGAGGAGGCAGGAGTTGATGTATCACTGCCATTATCTGGACTACTAATGAGTATGCTCAACACTCAGAAGAAGAAACAGGAGCTGACCTATGATTACCTTCACCTGTATTCCCAATGAGCATGCTCAACACTCAGAGAAGGAGGCATGAGCTTACATATCACTGCCATTATCTGCACACCTAATTGGCATGCTCAACACACAGAGGAAGAGACAGCAGCTGATGCATCACTGCCATCATCTGTACTCCTAATGAGTATGCTTAACACTCAGTAGACAGGAGATGACCCATCACTGCCATCATCTGTACTCCTAATGAGTATGCTTAACACTCAGTAGACAGGAGATGACCCATCACTGCCATCATCTGTACTCCTAATGAGTATGCTTAACACTCAGAGACAGGAGATGACCCATCACTGCCATCATCTGTACTCCTAATGAGTATGCTTAACACTCAGTAGAGACAGGAGTTGACCCATCACTGCCATCATCTGTACTCCTAATGAGTATGCTTAACACTCAGAGACAGGAGATGACCCATCACTGCCATCATCTGTACTCCTAATGAGTATGCTTAACACTCAGTAGACAGGAGATGACCCATCACTGCCATCATCTGTACTCCTAATGAGTATGCTTAACACTCAGTAGACAGGAGATGACCCATCACTGCCATCATCTGTACTCCTAATGAGTATGCTTAACACTCAGTAGAGACAGGAGTTGACCCATCACTGCCATCATCTGTACTCCTAATGAGTATGCTTAACACTCAGTAGACAGGAGATGACCCATCACTGCCATCATCTGTACTCCTAATGAGTATGCTTAACACTCAGAGACAGGAGATGACCCATCACTGCCATCATCTGTACTCCTAATGAGTATGCTTAACACTCAGTAGACAGGAGATGACCCATCACTGCCATCATCTGTACTCCTAATGAGTATGCTTAACACTCAGTAGACAGGAGATGACCCATCACTGCCATCATCTGTACTCCTAATGAGTATGCTTAACACTCAGTAGAGACAGGAGTTGACCCATCACTGCCATCATCTGTACTCCTAATGAGTATGCTTAACACTCAGTAGAGACAGGAGTTGACCCATCACTGCCATCACCTCTACTCCTAATGAGCTTGTTCAACACACAGAGGAGGAGACAGGAGCTGACCCATCACTGCCATCATCTGTACTCCTAATGAGCATGATCAACACTAGGAGGAGGCAATAGGAGCTGACCGATGACTGCCATCATCTGTACTCGATACAAGTACTTTCTGATCTCAATGCAGCTGAAAGAACAAAAATAGGGAGGAAAATGGGATTTGGAAGCCATTTACATGCATTGTTTTTTACAGGAATGAAAAAAATATCCTAATAAAGCGATTTGCACAATGTTATAACTTCCAGTGCCGCACAAAATTATAAAAATAATGAACCAAATAAAGTTTAGTTACTCTTTACATTTAGTAACTGGTCCTAACGATAGATTTTTCCTGTAAAATACTGACTGACTCTCATTAACAGGTCTCAGTCTGATTAATTACATGTTTAGTAGGAGAATCAAAGAACAGAACTTGACCAATCTGGACGATAACACGATAGGCTGCGCTGCTGTAATGAAGAATGAGATGACATGAGTGGTTTTTATTTGTACAACGCGTTTTAGGTGAAACAAAATTTGCATATTGCATTGCTTGAAACGCGTTGTGGTTCTGTAGTTCGGCTTTAGCTTTTTACATGCTCCAATGTGGCCCTTAAAAAGAATCTGTCACCAGGATTTTTCTATGTAATCTGATAGACCCATGATGTAGGGAAAGAGACTCTGATTCCAGTGATGTGTCGCTAATTTTACTGGCTACAACAGTTGTGATAGAATCACAGTTTTCTCTGCTGCAGATCTAGCAGAGCTCAAAATGCTAAGCTGTGTATAACCCCGCCCACACCACTGATTGGCAGCTTTCTGTATACATTGTGTATTGACAGGAAGCTGCTAATCAGTGGTGAAGGCAAAGTTGGACCAGGAGGCATGAGACAGCTAGTCCTGCAGTGATAATGTCCTGCTGAAAAAACACTGATTTTATTAAAACGGCAAAGCTATAGGGAGAGAGACAGCGCAATAAGGTTTTACCCTGATAAATACCAAAGATATTAAGGGTATATACTCACTTTAGAACTGACAAAGAAGGCATAAAGGTATGTTTATGCTACAATGACAGGGGGCTGATAGGCCAATAATGGCTGCATAGGAGTAACAGAGCTGTTAATCTTGCGCTGCTGACAATCATTCAGATGATGAGGTGTTGGTGAAAGAAAGATGGTCTCTGTTCATTGACGTGTTTCGAAGTCCATTGACTTCTTCTTCCTCAAGATCTCAGACACAATAAAACAGCAATACACAGCCTAAGAAGTGACTAGAATCAGGGTCTCTGCCTCTACATCAGCTATTTTCAGATTACATAGCAAAATCCTGCTTACAGATCCTCTTTAATAGTGAGTGTTACTCATTCCTACTTGCTACCTAGCTACAGTCATATGAAAAAGTTTGGGCACCCCTATTAATGTTAACCTTTTTTCTTTATAACAATTTGGGTTTTTGCTATTTCAGTTTCATATATCTAATAACTGATGGACTGAGTAATATTTCTGGATTGAAATGAGGTTTATTGTACTAACAGAAAATGTGCAATCCACATTTAAACAAAATTTGACCGGTGCATAAGTATGGGCACCTCAACTTAAAAGTGACATTAATATTTTGTAGATTCTCGTTTTGCAAAAATCACAGCCTCTAGTCGCTTCCTGTAGCTGTTAATGAGTTCCTGGATCCTGGATGAAGGTATATTTGACCATTCCTGTTTACAAAACAATTCCAGTTCAGTTAAGTTTGATGGTCGCCGAGCATGGACAGCCGCTTCACATCATCCCACAGATGTTCAATGATATTCAGGTCTGGGGACTGGGATGGCCATTCCAGAACATCGTAATTGTTCCTCTGCATGAATGCCTGAGTAGATTTGGTGTTTTGGATCATTGTCTTGCTGAAATATCCATCCCCTGCGTAACTTCAACTTCGTCACTGATTCTTGCACATTATTGTCAAGAATCTGCTGATACTGAGCTGAATCCATGCGACCCTCAACTTTAACAAGATTCCCGGTGCCGGCATTGGCCACACAGCCCCAAAGCATGATGGAACTTCCTCCAAATTCCTCCAAATTCCTCCGTGTTTTTTTGCCTCCATGCATAACGCCTTTTTGTATGACCAAACAACTCAATCTTTGTTTCATCAGTCCACAGGACCTTCTTCCATAATGTAACTGGCTTGTCCAAATGTGCTTTTGCATACCTCAGGCGCCTCTGTTTGTGGCGTGCTTGCAGAAACGGCTTCTTTCACATCACTCTCCCATACAGCTTCTCCTTGTGCAACGTGCGCTGTATTATTGACCGATGCATATTGACACCATCTGCAGCAAGATGATGCTGCAGGTATTTGGAGGTGGTCTGTGGATTGTCCTTGACTGTTCTCACCATTCTTCTTCTCTGCCTTTCTGATATTTTTCTTGGCCTGCCCCTTCTGGGCTTAACAAGAACTGTACCTGTGTTCTTCCATTTCGTTACTATGTTCCTCACAGTGGAAACTGACAGTTTAAATCTCTGAGACAACTTTTTGTACCTTCCCCTGAACAACTATGTTGAATAATGTTTGATTTCAGATCATTTGAGAGTTGTTTTGAGGAGCCCATGATGCCACTCTTCATAGGAGATTCAAATAGGAGAACAACTTGCAAGTGGCCATCTTAAATACCTTTTCTCATGATTGGATACACCTGCCTATGAAGTTCAAAGCTCAATGAGGTTACAAAACCAATTTAGTGCGTTAGTAAGTCAGTAAAAAGTAGTTAGGAGTGTTCAAATCAAGAAATTGATAAGGGTGCCCATACTTTTGCACCGGTCAAATTTTGTTTAAATGCGGATTGCACATTTTCTGTTAGTACAATAAACCTCATTTCAATCCAGAAATATTACTCAGTCCATCAGTTATTAGATATATGAAACTGAAATAGCTGCTGCAAAAACCCAAATTGTTATAAAGAAAAAAGGTTAACATTAATAGGGGTGCCCAAACTTTTTCATCTGACTGTATGACGCATGTGTTTCTCTGCTGCTGCACAACTCTCCTATTTGTCTGCGTCATCTGAGTGTGATTTATCTCTACTGGTGTGAAACATGAATCTTTTATGCTCTTTGCTATGCTACCATGCTAAGGGGCGTGGAAGCGCTGATGGCTGTGATGGCTCTGACCATATGCCAATCTCAGACCAGTGCGAAATCCTCTGCTTAAATGTTTTATGACATTGGTGTTTCTCCTATACGCATTACACTAAACAGTATATATGCAAGGAAATGCCTCCTGTCTTGAATGATGCGATACTACCCAGGATGGTATGTAGAAGGTGTCCATATTATACAGTATATAGCATCATCACATGGTATATACATAATAATCAGGATTTATCTCCACCGCCACAGGGTATGCAGGAACCCAAATAAAATAACTAAATAGGGACAGCTATACTGGCCATCAGACTGGAGTCCCTGTGCTGTCCCTTATCTCGGAGGTAGGCTTGATTGTAGCCAGGTCTGAGCCCCCAGCGTGACCCTGAATCCTGTCTGAGCCCTGTTTTTACTGTCCCTCTCCCCCACCCTTGGGGCAGGCTGGACACACTGTAACAAACCTCAAACAGCAAACTACAGGTCACCAAAATAGGATTGCCATACAGACCGAAATCGCAGGAGCATAAGCTGAAGCTATTATCGGCAGAAAACAAACAGACTCCCCAGCCTGAAATAGGTAGGAGACAGCTGAATAGGAATTAGCAACCTGAGTCTCCAATAGCCCTACACCACTCCACAGGAATTAACTCCCGCAGGACTGGAAAACAATGGAGAAGATTCAGCTGAGGCCCATCTGACGCTGAGTAACTAGGAGACATCAGGTTGCCTGCCGGACTATGCAATGGGACCAGAGTCCAACATCACCGCGGCACCCCGTGAGTGTGAAACTGAACACAGCATGATACCTGTATCGATCAACAAATATATTTTTGTCCTGGCACATACCAGTGGGGCTCAGGTGGAATCAGTCCATCCATGGCCCTTTCCATATCTCCCAGAGGTGTATATGGAGAATTTTAGCCAATCCTTGGCCGCTGCTCACCTTTGGGAGGAGGGACAAGGGTTACCTATTCTAGTGATCCTTGGAGGTTCTAGAGGGTAAATCTGTGGATATTTATTTATAGATTTTTCATCTTTAACCAAAATTCAGATACCACCAAGCACGGAAATAGCTGTAGGGGCAATGAAGCATGGACATAGCTGTAGGGGGCAGTGAAGCATGGACATAGCTGTAGGGGGCAATAAAGCATGGACATAGCTGTAGGGGGCAGTGAAGCATGGACATAGCTGTAGGAGGCAATGAAGCATGGACATAGCTGTAGGGGGGCAATGAAGCATGGACATAGCTGTAGGGGGTAATGAAGCATGGACATAACTGTAGGGGCAGTGAAGCATGGACATAGCTGTAGGGGGCAATAAAGCATGGACATAGCTGTAGGGGGCAGTGAAGCATGGACATAGCTGTAGGGGGCAATGAAGCATGGACATAGCTGTAGGGGACAATGAAGCATGGACATAGCTGTAGGGGGCAGTGAAGCATGGACATAGCTGTAGGGGACAATGAAGCATGGACATAGCTGTAGGGGGCAGTGAAGCATGGACATAGCTGTAGGAGGCAATGAAGCATGGACATAGCTGTAGGGGACAATGAAGCATGGACATAGCTGTAGGGGGGCAATGAAGCATGGACATAGCTGTAGGGGGGCAATGAAGCATGGACATAGCTGTAGGGGGTAATGAAGCATGGACATAGCTGTAGGGGGCAGTGAAGCATGGACATAGCTGTAGGGGCAGTGAAGCATGGACATAGCTGTAGGAGGCAATGAAGCATGGACATAGCTGTAGGGGGCAATGAAGCATGGTCATAGCTGTAGGGGGTAATGAAGCATGGACATAGCTGTAGGGGCAATGAAGCATGGACATAGCTGTAGGGGGTAATGAAGCATGGACATAGCTGTAGGGGCAATGAAGCATGGACATAGCTGTAGGGGACAATGAAGCATGGACATAGCTGTAGGGGGCAATGAAGCATGGACATAGCTGTAGGAGGCAGTGAAGCATGGACATAGCTGTAGGGGGTAATGAAGCATGGACATAGCTGTAGGGGGCAATGAAGCATGGACATAGCTGTAGGGGGGTAATGAAGCATGGACATAGCTGTAGGGGGCAATGAAGCATGGACATAGCTGTAGGGGGTAATGAAGCATGGACATAGCTGTAGGGGCAGTGAAGCATGGACATAGCTGTAGGGGGTAATGAAGCATGGACATAGCTGTAGGGGGTAATGAAGCATGGACATAGCTGTAGGGGCAATGAAGCATGGACATAGCTGTAGGGGGCAATGAAGCATGGACATAGCTGTAGGGGCAGTGAAGCATGGACATAGCTGTAGGGGGTAATGAAGCATGGACATAGCTGTAGGGGGTAATGAAGCATGGACATAGCTGTAGGGGGTAATGAAGCATGGACATAGCTGTAGGGGCAATGAAGCATGGACATAGCTGTAGGGGGCAATGAAGCATGGACATAGCTGTAGGGGCAGTGAAGCATGGACATAGCTGTAGGAGGCAATGAAGCATGGACATAGCTGTAGGGGCAATGAAGCATGGACATAGCTGTAGGGGGTAATGAAGCATGGACATAGCTGTAGGGGGCAGTGAAGCATGGACATAGCTGTAGGGGGCAATGAAGCATGGACATAGCTGTAGGGGGTAATGAAGCATGGACATAGCTGTAGGGGCAATGAAGCATGGACATAGCTGTAGGGGGCAATGAAGCATGGACATAGCTGTAGGAGGCAATGAAGCATGGACATAGCTGTAGGGGCAGTGAAGCATGGACATAGCTGTAGGAGGCAATGAAGCATGGACATAGCTGTAGGGGGCAATGAAGCATGGTCATAGCTGTAGGGGGTAATGAAGCATGGACATAGCTGTAGGGGCAATGAAGCATGGACATAGCTGTAGGGGACAATGAAGCATGGACATAGCTGTAGGGGGCAATGAAGCATGGACATAGCTGTAGGAGGCAGTGAAGCATGGACATAGCTGTAGGGGGTAATGAAGCATGGACATAGCTGTAGGGGGCAATGAAGCATGGACATAGCTGTAGGGGGGTAATGAAGCATGGACATAGCTGTAGGGGGCAATGAAGCATGGACATAGCTGTAGGGGGTAATGAAGCATGGACATAGCTGTAGGGGCAGTGAAGCATGGACATAGCTGTAGGGGGTAATGAAGCATGGACATAGCTGTAGGGGGTAATGAAGCATGGACATAGCTGTAGGGGCAATGAAGCATGGACATAGCTGTAGGGGGCAATGAAGCATGGACATAGCTGTAGGGGCAGTGAAGCATGGACATAGCTGTAGGGGGTAATGAAGCATGGACATAGCTGTAGGGGGTAATGAAGCATGGACATAGCTGTAGGGGGTAATGAAGCATGGACATAGCTGTAGGGGCAATGAAGCATGGACATAGCTGTAGGGGGCAATGAAGCATGGACATAGCTGTAGGGGCAGTGAAGCATGGACATAGCTGTAGGAGGCAATGAAGCATGGACATAGCTGTAGGGGCAATGAAGCATGGACATAGCTGTAGGGGGTAATGAAGCATGGACATAGCTGTAGGGGGCAGTGAAGCATGGACATAGCTGTAGGGGGCAATGAAGCATGGACATAGCTGTAGGGGGTAATGAAGCATGGACATAGCTGTAGGGGCAATGAAGCATGGACATAGCTGTAGGGGGCAATGAATCATGGACATAGCTGTAGGGGGCAATGAAGCATGGACATAGCTGTAGGGGGTAATGAAGCATGGACATAGCTGTAGGGGGCAGTGAAGCATGGACATAGCTGTAGGGGCAATGAAGCATGGACATAGCTGTAGGGGGCAATGAATCATGGACATAGCTGTAGGGGGCAATGAAGCATGGACATAGCTGTAGGGGGTAATGAAGCATGAACATAGCTGTAGGGGGCAATGAAGCATGGACATAGCTGTAGGGGACAATGAAGCATGGACATAGCTGTAGGGGGTAATGAAGCATGGACATAGCTGTAGGGGGTAATGAAGCATGGACATAGCTGTAGGGGGTAATGAAGCATGGACATAGCTGTAGGGGGCAATGAAGCATGGACATAGCTGTAGGGGGGTAATGAAGCATGGACATAGCTGTAGGGGACAATGAAGCATGGACATAGCTGTAGGGGGCAGTGAAGCATGGACATAGCTGTAGGGGACAATGAAGCATGGACATAGCTGTAGGGGGTAATGAAGCATGGACATAGCTGTAGGGGGTAATGAAGCATGGACATAGCTGTAGGAGGCAATGAAGCATGGACATAGCTGTAGGGGGTAATGAAGCATGGACATAGCTGTAGGAGGCAATGAAGCATGGACATAGCTGTAGGGGGCAATGAAGCATGGACATAGCTGTAGGGGGCAATGAAGCATGGACATAGCTGTAGGGGGGCAATGAAGCATGGACATAGCTGTAGGGGGGTAATGAAGCATGGACATAGCTGTAGGGGGCAATGAAGCATGGACATAGCTGTAGGGGGCAATGAAGCAGGGACATAGCTGTAGGGGGTAATGAAGCATGGACATAGCTGTAGGGGGGCAATGAAGCATGAACATAGCTGTAGGGGGGTAATGAAGCATGGACATAGCTGTAGGGGGCAATGAAGCATGGACATAGCTGTAGGGGGCAATGAAGCAGGGACATAGCTGTAGGGGGCAATGAAGCATGGACATAGCTGTAGGGGGTAATGAAGCATGGACATAGCTGTAGGGGGCAATGAAGCATGGACATAGCTGTAGGGGGGCAATGAAGCATGGACATAGCTGTAGGGGGCAATGAAGCATGGACATAGCTGTAGGGGCAATGAAGCATGGACATAGCTGTAGGGGGTAATGAAGCATGGACATAGCTGTAGGGGGCAATGAAGCATGGACATAGCTGTAGGGGGGCAATGAAGCATGGACATAGCTGTAGGGGGCAATGAAGCATGGACATAGCTGTAGGGGACAATGAAGCATGGACATAGCTGTAGGGGGCAATGAAGCATGGACATAGCTGTAGGGGGGTAATGAAGCATGGACATAGCTGTAGGGGGCAATGAAGCAAGGACATAGCTGTAGGGGACAATGAAGCATGGACATAGCTGTAGGGGGCAGTGAAGCATGGACATAGCTGTAGGGGGCAATGAAGCATGGACATAGCTGTAGGGGCAATGAAGCATGGACATAGCTGTAGGGGGCAGTGAAGCATGGACATAGCTGTAGGGGGGTAATGAAGCATGGACATAGCTGTAGGGGGCAATGAAGCATGGACATAGCTGTAGGGGGCAATGAAGCAAGGACATAGCTGTAGGGGACAATGAAGCATGGACATAGCTGTAGGGGGCAGTGAAGCATGGACATAGCTGTAGGGGCAGTGAAGCATGGACATAGCTGTAGGGGACAATGAAGCATGGACATAGCTGTAGGGGGCAATGAAGCAAGGACATAGCTGTAGGGGACAATGAAGCATGGACATAGCTGTAGGGGGCAATGAAGCATGGACATAGCTGTAGGGGGGTAATGAAGCATGGACATAGCTGTAGGGGGCAGTGAAGCATGGACATAGCTGTAGGGGGTAATGAAGCATGGACATAGCTGTAGGGGACAATGAAGCATGGACATAGCTGTAGGGGGCAATGAAGCATGGACATAGCTGTAGGGCGCAATGAAGCATGGACATAGCTGTAGGGGGGTAATGAAGCATGGACATAGCTGTAGGGGGCAATGAAGCATGGACATAGCTGTAGGGGGGTAATGAAGCATGGACATAGCTGTAGGGGGCAGTGAAGCATGGACATAGCTGTAGGGGGGTAATGAAGCATGGACATAGCTGTAGGGGGCAATGAAGCAAGGACATAGCTGTAGGGGACAATGAAGCATGGACATAGCTGTAGGGGGCAGTGAAGCATGGACATAGCTGTAGGGGGCAATGAAGCAAGGACATAGCTGTAGGGGGTAATGAAGCATGGACATAGCTGTAGGGGGCAATGAAGCACGGACTTAGCTGTAGGGGGCAATGAAGCAAGGACTTAGCTGTAGGGGGCAATGAAGCAAGGACATAGCTGTAGGGGGTAATGAAGCATGGACATAGCTGTAGGGGGCAATGAAGCACGGACATAGCTGTAGGGGGCAGTGAAGCATGGACATAGCTGTAGGGGACAATGAAGCATGGACATAGCTGTAGGGGGCAGTGAAGCATGGACATAGCTGTAGGGGGCAATGAAGCATGGACATAGCTGTAGGGGGCAATGAAGCATGGACATAGCTGTAGGGGGTAATGAAGCATGGACATAGCTGTAGGGGGCAATGAAGCATGGACATAGCTGTAGGGGCAATGAAGCAAGGACATAGCTATAGGAGGCAATGAAGCATGGACATAGCTGTAGGGGGCAATGAAGCATGGACATAGCTGTAGGGGGCAATGAAGCATGGACATAGCTGTAGGGGGCAATGAAGCATGGACATAGCTGTAGGGGTCAATGAAGCACGGACATAGCTGTAGGGGCAATGAAGCAAGGACATAGCTATAGGAGGCAATGAAGCATGGGCATAGCTGTAGGGGGCAATGAAGCATGGACATAGCTGTAGGGGGCAATGAAGCATGGACATAGCTGTAGGGGGCAGTGAAGCATGGACATAGCTGTAGGGGGCAATGAAGCATGGACATAGCTGTAGGGGGCAATGAAGCATGGACATAACTGTAGGGGCAATGAAGCATGGACATAGCTGTAGGGGGTAATGAAGCATGGGCATAGCTGTAGGGGGTAATGAAGCATGGACATAGCTGTAGGGGGCAATGAAGCATGGACATAGCTGTAGGGGGCAATGAAGCACGGACATAGCTGTAGGGGGCAATGAAGCATGAACATAGCTGTAGGGGGGCAATGACGCATGGACATAGCTGTAGGGGGCAATGAAGCATGGACATAGCTGTAGGGGGCAATGAAGCATGGACATAGCTGTAGGAGGCAATGAAGCATGGACATAGCTGTAGGGGGCAATGAAGCAGGGACATAGCTGTAGGGGGCAATGAAGCATGGACATAGCTGTAGGGGGCAGTGAAGCATGGACATAGCTGTAGGGGGCAGTGAAGCATGGACATAGCTGTAGGAGGCAATGAAGCATGGACATAGCTGTAGGGGGGCAATGAAGCATGGACATAGCTGTAGGGGGTAATGAAGCATGGACATAGCTGTAGGGGCAGTGAAGCATGGACATAGCTGTAGGGGGCAATAAAGCATGGACATAGCTGTAGGGGGCAGTGAAGCATGGACATAGCTGTAGGAGGCAATGAAGCATGGACATAGCTGTAGGGGGCAATGAAGCATGGACATAGCTGTAGGGGGGCAATGAAGCATGGACATAGCTGTAGGGGGTAATGAAGCATGGACATAGCTGTAGGGGCAGTGAAGCATGGACATAGCTGTAGGAGGCAATGAAGCATGGACACAGCTGTAGGGGGTAATGAAGCATGGACATAGCTGTAGGGGGCAGTGAAGCATGGACATAGCTGTAGGGGCAGTGAAGCATGGACATAGCTGTAGGGGGTAATGAAGCATGGACATAGCTGTAGGGGCAATGAAGCATGGACATAGCTGTAGGGGCAGTGAAGCATGGACATAGCTGTAGGGGCAGTGAAGCATGGACATAGCTGTAGGAGGCAATGAAGCATGGACATAGCTGTAGGGGCAATGAAGCATGGACATAGCTGTAGGGGGTAATGAAGCATGGACATAGCTGTAGGGGGCAGTGAAGCATGGACATAGCTGTAGGGGGGTAATGAAGCATGGACATAGCTGTAGGGGCAATGAAGCATGGACATAGCTGTAGGGGGCAATGAAGCATGGACATAGCTGTAGGGGGCAATGAAGCATGGACATAGCTGTAGGGGGTAATGAAGCATGGACATAGCTGTAGGGGGCAGTGAAGCATGGACATAGATGTAGGGGGGCAATGAAGCATGGACATAGCTGTAGGGGGTAATGAAGCATGGACATAGCTGTAGGGGGCAATGAAGCATGGACATAGCTGTAGGGGACAATGAAGCATGGACATAGCTGTAGGGGGTAATGAAGCATGGACATAGCTGTAGGGGGTAATGAAGCATGGACATAACTGTAGGGGCAATGAAGCACGGACATAGCTGTAGGGGGCAATGAAGCATGAACATAGCTGTAGGGGGGTAATGAAGCATGGACATAGCTGTAGGGGGCAATGAAGCATGGACATAGCTGTAGGGGGCAATGAAGCAGGGACATAGCTGTAGGGGGTAATGAAGCATGGACATAGCTGTAGGGGGGCAATGAAGCATGAACATAGCTGTAGGGGGGTAATGAAGCATGGACATAGCTGTAGGGGGCAATGAAGCATGGACATAGCTGTAGGGGGCAATGAAGCAGGGACATAGCTGTAGGGGGCAATGAAGCATGGACATAGCTGTAGGGGGCAATGAAGCAGGGACATAGCTGTAGGGGGCAATGAAGCAGGGACATAGCTGTAGGGGGCAATGAAGCATGGACATAGCTGTAGGGGGCAATGAAGCATGGACATAGCTGTAGGGGGTAATGAAGCATGGACATAGCTGTAGGGGGCAATGAAGCATGGACATAGCTGTAGGGGGGTAATGAAGCATGGACATAGCTGTAGGGGACAATGAAGCATGGACATAGCTGTAGGGGGCAGTGAAGCATGGACATAGCTGTAGGGGACAATGAAGCATGGACATAGCTGTAGGGGGTAATGAAGCATGGACATAGCTGTAGGGGGTAATGAAGCATGGACATAGCTGTAGGAGGCAATGAAGCATGGACATAGCTGTAGGGGGTAATGAAGCATGGACATAGCTGTAGGAGGCAATGAAGCATGGACATAGCTGTAGGGGGTAATGAAGCATGGACATAGCTGTAGGGGGCAATGAAGCACGGACATAGCTGTAGGGGGCAATGAAGCATGAACATAGCTGTAGGGGGGTAATGAAGCATGGACATAGCTGTAGGGGGCAATGAAGCATGGACATAGCTGTAGGGGGCAATGAAGCAGGGACATAGCTGTAGGGGGTAATGAAGCATGGACATAGCTGTAGGGGGGCAATGAAGCATGAACATAGCTGTAGGGGGGTAATGAAGCATGGACATAGCTGTAGGGGGCAATGAAGCATGGACATAGCTGTAGGGGGCAATGAAGCAGGGACATAGCTGTAGGGGGCAATGAAGCATGGACATAGCTGTAGGGGGCAATGAAGCAGGGACATAGCTGTAGGGGGCAAAGAAGCAGGGACATAGCTGTAGGGGGCAATGAAGCATGGACATAGCTGTAGGGGGCAATGAAGCATGGACATAGCTGTAGGGGGGTAATGAAGCATGGACATAGCTGTAGGGGGCAATGAAGCAAGGACATAGCTGTAGGGGACAATGAAGCATGGACATAGCTGTAGGGGGCAGTGAAGCATGGACATAGCTGTAGGGGCAGTGAAGCATGGACATAGCTGTAGGGGGCAATGAAGCATGGACATAGCTGTAGGGGCAATGAAGCATGGACATAGCTGTAGGGGGCAGTGAAGCATGGACATAGCTGTAGGGGGGTAATGAAGCATGGACATAGCTGTAGGGGGCAATGAAGCAAGGACATAGCTGTAGGGGACAATGAAGCATGGACATAGCTGTAGGGGGCAGTGAAGCATGGACATAGCTGTAGGGGCAGTGAAGCATGGACATAGCTGTAGGGGGCAATGAAGCATGGACATAGCTGTAGGGGGCAGTGAAGCATGGACATAGCTGTAGGGGGTAATGAAGCATGGACATAGCTGTAGGGGACAATGAAGCATGGACATAGCTGTAGGGGGCAATGAAGCATGGACATAGCTGTAGGGGGCAATGAAGCATGGACATAGCTGTAGGGGGGTAATGAAGCATGGACATAGCTGTAGGGGGCAATGAAGCATGGACATAGCTGTAGGGGGGTAATGAAGCATGGACATAGCTGTAGGGGGCAGTGAAGCATGGACATAGCTGTAGGGGGGTAATGAAGCATGGACATAGCTGTAGGGGGCAATGAAGCAAGGACATAGCTGTAGGGGACAATGAAGCATGGACATAGCTGTAGGGGGCAGTGAAGCATGGACATAGCTGTAGGGGGCAGTGAAGCATGGACATAGCTGTAGGGGCAGTGAAGCATGGACATAGCTGTAGGGGACAATGAAGCATGGACATAGCTGTAGGGGGCAATGAAGCAAGGACATAGCTGTAGGGGACAATGAAGCATGGACATAGCTGTAGGGGGCAATGAAGCATGGACATAGCTGTAGGGGGCAGTGAAGCATGGACATAGCTGTAGGGGGTAATGAAGCATGGACATAGCTGTAGGGGACAATGAAGCATGGACATAGCTGTAGGGGGCAATGAAGCATGGACATAGCTGTAGGGGGCAATGAAGCATGGACATAGCTGTAGGGGGGTAATGAAGCATGGACATAGCTGTAGGGGGCAATGAAGCATGGACATAGCTGTAGGGGGGTAATGAAGCATGGACATAGCTGTAGGGGGCAGTGAAGCATGGACATAGCTGTAGGGGGGTAATGAAGCATGGACATAGCTGTAGGGGGCAATGAAGCAAGGACATAGCTGTAGGGGACAATGAAGCATGGACATAGCTGTAGGGGGCAATGAAGCAAGGACATAGCTGTAGGGGGTAATGAAGCATGGACATAGCTGTAGGGGGCAATGAAGCATGGACATAGCTGTAGAGGGCAATGAAGCACGGACTTAGCTGTAGGGGGCAATGAAGCAAGGACATAGCTGTAGGGGGTAATGAAGCATGGACATAGCTGTAGGGGGCAATGAAGCACGGACATAGCTGTAGGGGGCAGTGAAGCATGGACATAGCTGTAGGGGACAATGAAGCATGGACATAGCTGTAGGGGGCAGTGAAGCATGGACATAGCTGTAGGGGGCAATGAAGCATGGACATAGCTGTAGGGGGCAATGAAGCATGGACATAGCTGTAGGGGGTAATGAAGCATGGACATAGCTGTAGGGGGCAATGAAGCATGGACATAGCTGTAGGGGCAATGAAGCAAGGACATAGCTATAGGAGGCAATGAAGCATGGACATAGCTGTAGGGGCAATGAAGCATGGACATAGCTGTAGGGGGCAATGAAGCATGGACATAGCTGTAGGGGGCAATGAAGCATGGACATAGCTGTAGGGGGTAATGAAGCATGGACATAGCTGTAGGGGGCAGTGAAGCATGGACATAGATGTAGGGGGGCAATGAAGCATGGACATAGCTGTAGGGGGTAATGAAGCATGGACATAGCTGTAGGGGGCAATGAAGCATGGACATAGCTGTAGGGGACAATGAAGCATGGACATAGCTGTAGGGGGTAATGAAGCATGGACATAGCTGTAGGGGGTAATGAAGCATGGACATAGCTGTAGGGGGTAATGAAGCATGGACATAGCTGTAGGGGGCAATGAAGCATGGACATAGCTGTAGGGGGGTAATGAAGCATGGACATAGCTGTAGGGGACAATGAAGCATGGACATAGCTGTAGGGGTCAGTGAAGCATGGACATAGCTGTAGGGGACAATGAAGCATGGACATAGCTGTAGGGGGGTAATGAAGCATGGACATAGCTGTAGGGGGCAATGAAGCAAGGACATAGCTGTAGGGGACAATGAAGCATGGACATAGCTGTAGGGGGCAGTGAAGCATGGACATAGCTGTAGGGGCAGTGAAGCATGGACATAGCTGTAGGGGGCAATGAAGCATGGACATAGCTGTAGGGGGCAGTGAAGCATGGACATAGCTGTAGGGGGCAATGAAGCATGGACATAGCTGTAGGGGGGTAATGAAGCATGGACATAGCTGTAGGGGACAATGAAGCATGGACATAGCTGTAGGGGGCAGTGAAGCATGGACATAGCTGTAGGGGGCAATGAAGCATGGACATAGCTGTAGGGGCAGTGAAGCATGGACATAGCTGTAGGGGGCAATGAAGCATGGACATAGCTGTAGGGGGCAGTGAAGCATGGACATAGCTGTAGGGGGCAATGAAGCATGGACATAGCTGTAGGGGGGTAATGAAGCATGGACATAGCTGTAGGGGACAATGAAGCATGGACATAGCTGTAGGGGGCAGTGAAGCATGGACATAGCTGTAGGGGGCAGTGAAGCATGGACATAGCTGTAGGGGGCAATGAAGCATGGACATAGCTGTAGGGGGCAGTGAAGCATGGACATAGCTGTAGGGGGGTAATGAAGCATGGACATAGCTGTAGGGGGCAATGAAGCAAGGACATAGCTGTAGGGGACAATGAAGCATGGACATAGCTGTAGGGGGCAGTGAAGCATGGACATAGCTGTAGGGGCAGTGAAGCATGGACATAGCTGTAGGGGGCAATGAAGCATGGACATAGCTGTAGGGGGCAGTGAAGCATGGACATAGCTGTAGGGGGTAATGAAGCATGGACATAGCTGTAGGGGACAATGAAGCATGGACATAGCTGTAGGGGGCAATGAAGCATGGACATAGCTGTAGGGGGCAATGAAGCATGGACATAGCTGTAGGGGGGTAATGAAGCATGGACATAGCTGTAGGGGGCAATGAAGCATGGACATAGCTGTAGGGGGGTAATGAAGCATGGACATAGCTGTAGGGGGCAGTGAAGCATGGACATAGCTGTAGGGGGGTAATGAAGCATGGACATAGCTGTAGGGGGCAATGAAGCAAGGACATAGCTGTAGGGGACAATGAAGCATGGACATAGCTGTAGGGGGCAGTGAAGCATGGACATAGCTGTAGGGGCAGTGAAGCATGGACATAGCTGTAGGGGGCAATGAAGCATGGACATAGCTGTAGGGGGCAGTGAAGCATGGACATAGCTGTAGGGGGTAATGAAGCATGGACATAGCTGTAGGGGCAGTGAAGCATGGACATAGCTGTAGGGGGGTAATGAAGCATGGACATAGCTGTAGGGGGCAGTGAAGCATGGACATAGCTGTAGGGGGGTAATGAAGCATGGACATAGCTGTAGGGGGCAATGAAGCAAGGACATAGCTGTAGGGGACAATGAAGCATGGACATAGCTGTAGGGGGCAGTGAAGCATGGACATAGCTGTAGGGGGCAGTGAAGCATGGACATAGCTGTAGGGGACAATGAAGCATGGACATAGCTGTAGGGGGCAATGAAGCAAGGACATAGCTGTAGGGGACAATGAAGCATGGACATAGCTGTAGGGGGCAATGAAGCATGGACATAGCTGTAGGGGGCAGTGAAGCATGGACATAGCTGTAGGGGGTAATGAAGCATGGACATAGCTGTAGGGGACAATGAAGCATGGACATAGCTGTAGGGGGCAATGAAGCATGGACATAGCTGTAGGGGGCAATGAAGCATGGACATAGCTGTAGGGGGGTAATGAAGCATGGACATAGCTGTAGGGGGCAATGAAGCATGGACATAGCTGTAGGGGGGTAATGAAGCATGGACATAGCTGTAGGGGGCAGTGAAGCATGGACATAGCTGTAGGGGGGTAATGAAGCATGGACATAGCTGTAGGGGGCAATGAAGCAAGGACATAGCTGTAGGGGACAATGAAGCATGGACATAGCTGTAGGGGGCAGTGAAGCATGGACATAGCTGTAGGGGGCAATGAAGCAAGGACATAGCTGTAGGGGGTAATGAAGCATGGACATAGCTGTAGGGGGCAATGAAGCATGGACATAGCTGTAGAGGGCAATGAAGCACGGACTTAGCTGTAGGGGGTAATGAAGCATGGACATAGCTGTAGGGGGCAATGAAGCACGGACATAGCTGTAGGGGGCAGTGAAGCATGGACATAGCTGTAGGGGACAATGAAGCATGGACATAGCTGTAGGGGGCAATGAAGCAAGGACATAGCTGTAGGGGGTAATGAAGCATGGACATAGCTGTAGGGGGCAATGAAGCACGGACATAGCTGTAGGGGGCAGTGAAGCATGGACATAGCTGTAGGGGACAATGAAGCATGGACATAGCTGTAGGGGGCAGTGAAGCATGGACATAGCTGTAGGGGGCAATGAAGCATGGACATAGCTGTAGGGGGCAATGAAGCATGGACATAGCTGTAGGGGGTAATGAAGCATGGACATAGCTGTAGGGGGCAATGAAGCATGGACATAGCTGTAGGGGCAATGAAGCAAGGACATAGCTATAGGAGGCAATGAAGCATGGACATAGCTGTAGGGGGCAATGAAGCATGGACATAGCTGTAGGGGGCAATGAAGCATGGACATAGCTGTAGGGGGCAATGAAGCATGGACATAGCTGTAGGGGTCAATGAAGCACGGACATAGCTGTAGGAGGCAATGAAGCATGGGCATAGCTGTAGGGGGGTAATGAAGCATGGACATAGCTGTAGGGGGCAATGAAGCATGGACATAGCTGTAGGGGGGTAATGAAGCATGGACATAGCTGTAGGGGGCAGTGAAGCATGGACATAGCTGTAGGGGGGTAATGAAGCATGGACATAGCTGTAGGGGGCAATGAAGCAAGGACATAGCTGTAGGGGACAATGAAGCATGGACATAGCTGTAGGGGGCAGTGAAGCATGGACATAGCTGTAGGGGGCAATGAAGCAAGGACATAGCTGTAGGGGGTAATGAAGCATGGACATAGCTGTAGGGGGCAATGAAGCATGGACATAGCTGTAGAGGGCAATGAAGCACGGACTTAGCTGTAGGGGGCAATGAAGCAAGGACATAGCTGTAGGGGGTAATGAAGCATGGACATAGCTGTAGGGGGCAATGAAGCACGGACATAGCTGTAGGGGGCAGTGAAGCATGGACATAGCTGTAGGGGACAATGAAGCATGGACATAGCTGTAGGGGGCAGTGAAGCATGGACATAGCTGTAGGGGACAATGAAGCATGGACATAGCTGTAGGGGGCAATGAAGCATGGACATAGCTGTAGGGGGTAATGAAGCATGGACATAGCTGTAGGGGGCAATGAAGCATGGACATAGCTGTAGGGGCAATGAAGCAAGGACATAGCTATAGGAGGCAATGAAGCATGGACATAGCTGTAGGGGCAATGAAGCATGGACATAGCTGTAGGGGGCAATGAAGCATGGACATAGCTGTAGGGGGCAATGAAGCATGGACATAGCTGTAGGGGGTAATGAAGCATGGACATAGCTGTAGGGGGCAGTGAAGCATGGACATAGATGTAGGGGGGCAATGAAGCATGGACATAGCTGTAGGGGGTAATGAAGCATGGACATAGCTGTAGGGGGCAATGAAGCATGGACATAGCTGTAGGGGACAATGAAGCATGGACATAGCTGTAGGGGGTAATGAAGCATGGACATAGCTGTAGGGGGTAATGAAGCATGGACATAGCTGTAGGGGGTAATGAAGCATGGACATAGCTGTAGGGGGCAATGAAGCATGGACATAGCTGTAGGGGGGTAATGAAGCATGGACATAGCTGTAGGGGACAATGAAGCATGGACATAGCTGTAGGGGTCAGTGAAGCATGGACATAGCTGTAGGGGACAATGAAGCATGGACATAGCTGTAGGGGGGTAATGAAGCATGGACATAGCTGTAGGGGGCAATGAAGCATGGACATAGCTGTAGGGGGCAGTGAAGCATGGACATAGCTGTAGGGGACAATGAAGCATGGACATAGCTGTAGGGGGTAATGAAGCATGGACATAGCTGTAGGGGGTAATGAAGCATGGACATAGCTGTAGGGGGTAATGAAGCATGGACATAGCTGTAGGGGGCAATGAAGCATGGACATAGCTGTAGGGGGGTAATGAAGCATGGACATAGCTGTAGGGGACAATGAAGCATGGACATAGCTGTAGGGGTCAGTGAAGCATGGACATAGCTGTAGGGGACAATGAAGCATGGACATAGCTGTAGGGGGGTAATGAAGCAAGGACATAGCTGTAGGGGACAATGAAGCATGGACATAGCTGTAGGGGGCAGTGAAGCATGGACATAGCTGTAGGGGCAGTGAAGCATGGACATAGCTGTAGGGGGCAATGAAGCATGGACATAGCTGTAGGGGGCAGTGAAGCATGGACATAGCTGTAGGGGGCAATGAAGCATGGACATAGCTGTAGGGGGTAATGAAGCATGGACATAGCTGTAGGGGACAATGAAGCATGGACATAGCTGTAGGGGGCAGTGAAGCATGGACATAGCTGTAGGGGGCAGTGAAGCATGGACATAGCTGTAGGGGGGTAATGAAGCATGGACATAGCTGTAGGGGGCAATGAAGCAAGGACATAGCTGTAGGGGACAATGAAGCATGGACATAGCTGTAGGGGGCAGTGAAGCATGGACATAGCTGTAGGGGCAGTGAAGCATGGACATAGCTGTAGGGGGCAATGAAGCATGGACATAGCTGTAGGGGGCAGTGAAGCATGGACATAGCTGTAGGGGGTAATGAAGCATGGACATAGCTGTAGGGGACAATGAAGCATGGACATAGCTGTAGGGGGCAATGAAGCATGGACATAGCTGTAGGGGGCAATGAAGCATGGACATAGCTGTAGGGGGGTAATGAAGCATGGACATAGCTGTAGGGGGCAATGAAGCATGGACATAGCTGTAGGGGGGTAATGAAGCATGGACATAGCTGTAGGGGGCAGTGAAGCATGGACATAGCTGTAGGGGGGTAATGAAGCATGGACATAGCTGTAGGGGGCAATGAAGCAAGGACATAGCTGTAGGGGACAATGAAGCATGGACATAGCTGTAGGGGGCAGTGAAGCATGGACATAGCTGTAGGGGCAGTGAAGCATGGACATAGCTGTAGGGGGCAATGAAGCATGGACATAGCTGTAGGGGGCAGTGAAGCATGGACATAGCTGTAGGGGGTAATGAAGCATGGACATAGCTGTAGGGGCAGTGAAGCATGGACATAGCTGTAGGGGGGTAATGAAGCATGGACATAGCTG
This sequence comes from Anomaloglossus baeobatrachus, assembly GCF_048569485.1. Lineage (NCBI taxonomy): Eukaryota > Metazoa > Chordata > Amphibia > Anura > Aromobatidae > Anomaloglossus > Anomaloglossus baeobatrachus. Next base: position 186,129,627 of record NC_134362.1, on the reverse strand, counting down.
TAGGGGGCAGTGAAGCATGGACATAGCTGTAGGGGGGTAATGAAGCATGGACATAGCTGTAGGGGGCAATGAAGCAAGGACATAGCTGTAGGGGACAATGAAGCATGGACATAGCTGTAGGGGGCAGTGAAGCATGGACATAGCTGTAGGGGGCAGTGAAGCATGGACATAGCTGTAGGGGACAATGAAGCATGGACATAGCTGTAGGGGGCAATGAAGCAAGGACATAGCTGTAGGGGACAATGAAGCATGGACATAGCTGTAGGGGGCAATGAAGCATGGACATAGCTGTAGGGGGCAGTGAAGCATGGACATAGCTGTAGGGGGTAATGAAGCATGGACATAGCTGTAGGGGACAATGAAGCATGGACATAGCTGTAGGGGGCAATGAAGCATGGACATAGCTGTAGGGGGCAATGAAGCATGGACATAGCTGTAGGGGGGTAATGAAGCATGGACATAGCTGTAGGGGGCAATGAAGCATGGACATAGCTGTAGGGGGGTAATGAAGCATGGACATAGCTGTAGGGGGCAGTGAAGCATGGACATAGCTGTAGGGGGGTAATGAAGCATGGACATAGCTGTAGGGGGCAATGAAGCAAGGACATAGCTGTAGGGGACAATGAAGCATGGACATAGCTGTAGGGGGCAGTGAAGCATGGACATAGCTGTAGGGGGCAATGAAGCAAGGACATAGCTGTAGGGGGTAATGAAGCATGGACATAGCTGTAGGGGGCAATGAAGCATGGACATAGCTGTAGAGGGCAATGAAGCACGGACTTAGCTGTAGGGGGTAATGAAGCATGGACATAGCTGTAGGGGGCAATGAAGCACGGACATAGCTGTAGGGGGCAGTGAAGCATGGACATAGCTGTAGGGGACAATGAAGCATGGACATAGCTGTAGGGGGCAATGAAGCAAGGACATAGCTGTAGGGGGTAATGAAGCATGGACATAGCTGTAGGGGGCAATGAAGCACGGACATAGCTGTAGGGGGCAGTGAAGCATGGACATAGCTGTAGGGGACAATGAAGCATGGACATAGCTGTAGGGGGCAGTGAAGCATGGACATAGCTGTAGGGGGCAATGAAGCATGGACATAGCTGTAGGGGGCAATGAAGCATGGACATAGCTGTAGGGGGTAATGAAGCATGGACATAGCTGTAGGGGGCAATGAAGCATGGACATAGCTGTAGGGGCAATGAAGCAAGGACATAGCTATAGGAGGCAATGAAGCATGGACATAGCTGTAGGGGGCAATGAAGCATGGACATAGCTGTAGGGGGCAATGAAGCATGGACATAGCTGTAGGGGGCAATGAAGCATGGACATAGCTGTAGGGGTCAATGAAGCACGGACATAGCTGTAGGGGCAATGAAGCAAGGACATAGCTATAGGAGGCAATGAAGCATGGGCATAGCTGTAGGGGGCAATGAAGCATGGACATAGCTGTAGGGGGCAATGAAGCATGGACATAGCTGTAGGGGGCAGTGAAGCATGGACATAGCTATAGGAGGCAATGAAGCATGGACATAGCTGTAGGGGGCAATGAAGCATGGACATAGCTGTAGGGGGCAATGAAGCATGGACATAGCTGTAGGGGGCAATGAAGCATGGACATAGCTGTAGGGGGCAATGAAGCATGGACATAACTGTAGGAGCAATGAAGCATGGACATAGCTGTAGGGGGTAATGAAGCATGGGCATAGCTGTAGGGGGTAATGAAGCATGGACATAGCTGTAGGGGGCAATGAAGCATGGACATAGCTGTAGGGGGCAATGAAGCACGGACATAGCTGTAGGGGGCAATGAAGCATGAACATAGCTGTAGGGGGGCAATGACGCATGGACATAGCTGTAGGGGGCAATGAAGCATGGACATAGCTATAGGGGGCAATGAAGCATGGACATAGCTGTAGGAGGCAATGAAGCATGGACATAGCTGTAGGGGGCAATGAAGCAGGGACATAGCTGTAGGGGGCAATGAAGCATGGACATAGCTGTAGGGGGCAGTGAAGCATGGACATAGCTGTAGGGGGCAATGAAGCAGGGACATAGCTGTAGGAGGCAATGAAGCATGGACATGGCTGTAGGAGGCAATGAAGCATGGACATAGCTGTAGGGGGCAATGAAGCACGGACATAGCTGTAGGGGGTAATGAAGCATGGACATAGCTGTAGGGGGCAATGAAGCACGGACATAGCTGTAGGGGGCAATGAAGCATGGACATAGCTGTAGGGGGTAATGAAGCATGGACATAGCTGTAGGGGGCAATGAAGCATGGACATAGCTGTAGGGGGGCAATGAAGCATGGACATAGCTGTAGGGGGCAATGAAGCATGGACATAGCTGTAGGCGGCAATGAAGCATGGACATAGCTGTAGGGGGGCAGTGAAGCATGGACATAGCTGTAGGGGGCAATGAAGCAAGGACATAGCTGTAGGGGGCAATGACGCATGGACATAGCTGTAGGGGGCAGTGAAGCATGGACATAGCTGTAGGGGGCAGTGAAGCATGGACATAGCTGTAGGGGGCAATGAAGCATGGACATAGCTGTAGGGGCAATGAAGCATGGACATAGCTGTAGGGGGCAATGAAGCATGGACATAGCTATAGGAGGCAATGAAGCATGGACATAGCTATAGGAGGCAATGAAGCATGGACATAGCTGTAGGGGGCAATGAAGCATGGACATAGCTGTAGGAGGTAATGAAGCATGGACATAGCTGTAGGGGGCAATGAAGCATGGACATAGCTGTAGGGGGCAGTGAAGCATGGACATAGCTGTAGGGGGCAATGAAGCATGGACATAACTGTAGGGGCAATGAAGCATGGACATAACTGTAGGGGCAATGAAGCATGGACATAGCTGTAGGGGGGCAATGAAGCATGGACATAGCTGTAGGGGGGCAATGACGCATGGACATAGCTGTAGGGGGGCAATGACGCATGGACATAGCTGTAGGCGGCATTTGGACTATGGTGCATGCTTGTTGATGGCACATGATAAAGGAGGGACCTTTTGCATTGGGACCAGTCACTCTTCTACTAGTTGTAAAATCAAAGGTATAAAATGAACTGGAGCCTGAGGAAAATGTATAGGGTTTAATGCATCCCAGGCATTATAGATGCTGAATTCGAGCAGCGAGCATTAAAAGGGCACAACAAGCCCCAGGATTTAATTATTCTTCCCACAACTGTACATGATCGAGGTGGCTGTGAAAAAAGACGTATTAGATCTGGAAAACAGCAGATCGGTGATTACAGCCATACATTATATACTGGGACCGTGACATAACCCAGGACGCATTCATTAATACAACAAGTACTAGGGTCACAATTTTGGGGGGGGAATTGAACGAATTCTTGGAACATTAAATGTCAGTCTATCCGGCGCCTGTAATGTGTTTAATAAGTTCATAGACGTTGGCCATTTACATTATCAAAATAATTTATTTCTTTGACTTCATTATTTCCGAATTATATATTCCGAATAAATGGGAGCTGATTTTATTAGGATGGTAATTGCGCCGATCATACATAATTCATTGCCGTCATCTTGTTCCAAAAATCAAATCAGGTACAGACCAAACCAAATCCGAGAGATTAAAAAGTTGCTAAAATATATATATATACGATTAACTCCTTGATGGCTGACATAGACCTTTCCACCTCGGCCAGAAAAGAGACCCCAAAATCAGATTAGTTTCTCCATTATGGAGTCAGGTTTACGGAATACGGATGACACAATCATCTTTAAAGTAATATTCCCAGGATATCTCCAATACATAGAATAGGTGATAACGTATTGATTGCTGGAGGTCCGAGAAGTGAGACCCCCGGAGATTCTGAAAACAGGGGCCTTTCTTGAATGGTGTGGAAGAGCATATGCCAAAAGAGTGAAGCGCTGTACTCAACTTTTCCGACTGTCCCATAGACAATGAATGGAGTGGAGCACTGGTGGATACAGTCAGAAAAGGGTCCCTTTGCATGACCAATATATGGGCCCTTTACAGCCCAAGAGCTCATCAAAATGCACAATTCCACCTGTTATGGAGATCGAAATGGGCCTCCTGACCTCCTGGGCACCTGTATGGCTGCACAGTCTGCGCCAAGCAAGACCAATATATAGGCCATTTGAAGCCCAAGAGCTCATCATAATGCAAAATTCCACCTGCTTTGGAGGTGGTAGTCAGGGTGCACCAAGGATATGTCCTCCCCAGGAGAGGCAATCCAGCATGGGTACCTCCGCACCCTTCAAGACATTGTCCCAGATTCCTGTTCTCAAGAGCCCCAGTGGACAGATCTCAATGACTAGAAAGTTATCTCATATCGTATGCGTAGGGTATAGCTTTGGATTCTAGAAGACCCAGGTTTGGGGATCTCAACGCTGCATGAGTTTTCTCCAAAGTGACATGTGCAATGCAAGCTCTCGTAATGTGCTACTATGAGTCTCGGAAAGGCTGTCCCACCATCCATTACTTACGGTTGTCCACCAACCACCCAAAAAGTAACCGTGCTATGCCTCGAAGTTCCCTCTCCGTCACTTGTACATATCCCAACCTTACTTGTTCCCAAATCTTGTGAAGTTTGTGTTGTGATGAGCTCAACAAGTTGATGCCATCTGTTTAAGGATTGCAATGCCTGAAAAGTCACTCCAAAAACTTGTAGAACACTTGCGAAGTGACAAACAATAACTCTTTACACCACTAGGTTTCTCAGAGTTGTCTTTTTGGGGATCTTACTGCATCCCCGTGGCTCTTCAAGGCAGCCAATGGCCCAAATTTGTGACCGTCGAACAACCTTGCAGTTGCAGGTTAGGGTCATATTCAGGTCACTAGGGTTCAAGTTGGTGCAGTCTCTTGTAAAAAAAAAAGATTAAAGTAGAGGACCATATCCTTCTTTTGGAGCCTAGATCCCATCTGGCTCCCTGTTGAAACCACAAACAGAAGAGGTGGTCGGTCACTCATAGACCTGGCCTTCTTTACCGATGTCCATGAGAATTACGGAAGCAGCCAAAGTAGACTTCAAGTGATAAGACTGTAGAGTGGTGCACGAGCACTAATTACGTTCTTTGTTTCATTAATATGTATTTCATTTCACCAGAACCAGGTTAAATATGATGCAAAATTACATTTCATGGACTGCATGCAACCTTCTCCTTCCAGTTTGTCCGACGTGGCGGACACACGTCATCATGGGCTGAAATCTCCAGTTGTGGCACTTTTTTTGATGGGTGTAGCTTCTCAAGTGCTGGCCAGCTTTCGTGCCATTCTGCTCCTCCAACGCCCATGATTGGTGGAGTTCTCTTTTGGAACTGCACCACCGTCCTCTATCTTATTGCCTATGCTCAGCGCCATCTTTGACAACATCATGGTCGTCATCTCCAATGTTCCGTATGCTTTTGCCACGACACTCTGATTTTCTGACTGCAAGGTTTATCCTGCCGACTATACCAAGTGTAGAGTAGTGCGGAGCAGCAGTCATGGGCGAGGTATTGACTCTCAACTCCCCAATATTCTACATGGAATACTGGAGTGATGTGTGGACTTTTGTGACGTGGGCTGTGAACCCAAGGAGGCTGCATACGGCCTCTGACATTGGCTGGCCAATACCCGATGACGACTTGTAGTCACAAGTAGACCAACAGTTTGTTTGAAACAATAACTACTCAACGGTTCATTCTTACTTTCCAACAACTTTCCACTTCAGATAGTGGGCATATATCATCCAGCACGTTACAGTTCTACAAGATATATACCTACACTGTCCTGGTGTCCTAGCTGGGTTGCTTCAAATTTTCTGGTCCGGTGAGAAACAACACAAGCCAGCCCAACGTCACAGCACAACTCGTGATGGGCACTTTCCCTTACAGAGGCTCCACGTCTAAATCAGGGGTCCCATCACCAAAGTCAAAGTAGAGCTCGGGGAGAATCCACTTGGATAAGCTGACCACAGTCACACGCCAGTTAGAATAAACCTGTTACCTTGATGGCTAATGGGCCTGGCCACTAGAGTCCTGCCCTTCAGCTCTTATTGTCTGGGGCTATTCCGTTTGACTCCATGTCGTGGTCAACCCTCAAGGATCCCGCTATCTCTTATCAAGTACCCTTTCTTCTCGTTGCTGCGAGAAGCCACCCACTGTATGCGACCTTACAACCTACAGACTTTCCATCCATAACAGTCACTAGATCTTCACTCTTGAAATTCAACTCATTTGACCCTTCTAGAATGAACCATCTCTTACCCTATCTACTAACTTCTCCCATTGTGGGTTAGTCCCAACACTTAACTGTTGCTTACCCTATGGTCTGGTAACTTCCTACGCATTATCAACACTACATATAACAGGTTACACAACACATTACACAAGAACACATTACAATATACAGTGTGTCCACCCATATCCTGTCCACCATCATTAACTTGAGAATGGAGAATGGCGGCAGCTATAGGCATAGAAGTGGTGTCTAGGTATAGTAAAGTATCCATGCGCTACGCAATGAAATATATAGCGCCACCTGGTGGAAAACAACGTAGTTAGCATTTTTATCTCGAAAACGGAACGAGATAGAGAAAAAAAGTGAATTACAAAGTTGTAGGGCATCATCAATTCAATACGAATGGACAGCTTGCATACAGAAATGCTATGATTACTCATATGAAACTCACAAGGCTGAGGAGATGAAGTGATACCTCATGGAGACCTTCCTACAAGTCATTGGGTATGGTGGCTGTGTGGAGTGGCCTCCGCTCACCTGACCTGACCCCATTGGACATCCTTCTGTGAGGTCACATCAAACAGCAGGTGTATGCGACCCCTCCACCAACATTGCAGGACCTACGACGACGTATCACAGATGCTTGTGCAAACGTGTCACCTACCATATTGCACAACGTGCAGCAAGATACAGTATGCTGTGCAGAGGCCAGATGTGCATTGCAGCTGACGGGGGCCACCAAGAGCATCAAAGTTAAATGAGCGCCATATGCGTGACCAGCATTCAATGTTTTGGGGGGGGTCATGGGTATCATATCATAGCATTTCTGTATGCAAGGTGTCGATTCGTATTGAATTGATGATGCCCTACAACTTTGTAATTCACTTTTTTTCTCTATCTCGTTCCGTTTTCGAGATAAAAATGCTAACTCTGTTGATTTCCACCAGGTGGTGCTATAGGTGGTTTCATTGCGTAGCGCATGGCTACTTTACTATACCTAGACACCACTTCTCAAGTTAATGGCGGTGGACAGGATATGGGTGGATACACTGTATACAATATCATAACAGTTCACATAACGTTTTATACATAAAAGACACAAGACAGTATTCACATTGGTGTCTTCAGGGGCTGGAATGTGACAGCAATAGTCCACCACTCTTTCAAGACCCACACACAAGCATGGCTACCTCGAGGTTAAATAAGCTTGCTAATTTGACCATCAGGAGCAGATTGAGTTCAACTATCAGGGGTCATTAATAGAATTGGTCTTCTCATATGGGCCCCGCTATGCTCCAAAGCACGGGGGGATGTGCAACCCATGCACCCACCATACTTGTGCTCCTGATCCCGAGACCCCAAGTAGTGGAGAGATGAACCAGACTGACCGGGCTATGAGGAAGGAGAACATCTTATAAGTCGCCAAACCTAAAATTACCCTGCAACCTGGTGAAGCGCAACGATGGAGAAGAAAGATGAAGGTTCCTTTGCTCCTGCTCCACCACCTGTTTTCCAGATCTGAACAGAAGGGTAAATGCTGGAGGATCTTTAGCACCCCAAACATTGTAGAGGCCTCATGTTACGGATGTGTCACGGGTGACAGACAGTCATGTGGTTTCTGGCAATAGAAGGTCACAGCGTTTGGCTGCACAAAATTCTCCCTGACTTCCTATTGTTCCTGCTGCCAGTATTCACAGTATTCATTGGTCTAGGTAGCTTTCCTGCTGGATTCATCTCTCTCACACTAGGACCAAGCAGGAGCTCACCTTCCATCCAGCTGCTCATTGTCAGTATTCTCTTTTGATAATGGCCCGCTAAGTATGGGGAAGTACCAAGTGAAGGGAAACCCTGTGTCTAGGGAAGGGGGAGATGGTGACCTCTGGCCAAACCTACTGCTGGTCACCGGGGTCCCTCACCACCCTAGATAGGTTCCACACCTATGTGCCGAGCCGGATACCTGACCCTAGGTATCACTAGTGCTGGGCACTAAATAGGGAACGGGTGGGATCAGCTCTTGTCAACCCCACTAAAGGCCAAAGAAGACACAAGGGGGGCACACAGGGGGAAAATACATAAATTACTTATCCACAAATTACTCAAGTACATGTTCAGCAACAATACCACAGAGGACAGCAAGCCACCTGAAAGAGCTGAAAGAACTGAATAATATCACCAGCAACAGTCCAGGGAAGATGGGAGTACTTAAGTGTGCCGCCCCCATGCCAGCAGCCGAGCTGCTCGGATCCAGATCTGCAGTGTGGCTCGAGGGGTCTCCGGACCCGGGGGTCTCGCGGACACTTCGAATAAAAGAGCTATTTGCTGTATGTGGGATTTTAGGAATAGTTTGTGACGCCACCCACGGTGTGTGGTAAGCTGGGGTACCAACACTGCTGTTAGGGAGCTCCCGGGGGCGTTGGGATGGCAGCTAGATGTTGTTAACCCTCCATGGGTAGGGGTGGATGCCCCGGGGCTCAGTGTCACTGTGCTGAGGATGGTGGCTGCAGGGCCGGCGCGCCCGGTCGTACCGGGGAATGCTGGTGTACTCACGATTAAAATGAATCACACAAGTCCAAGGGTAAACCAAGGTGTCAATGGCCGGCCGCCGCGGCCGGGTGTATTCTGGTCCCTCACCCGGGGTGATGGTCTGTGTCACTTTCCTCTGCACAATTCTAGTTCTCTTCAGACTTTCCGGCATGGAACTCGGGAGTCCGCTGCCAGAACTACGGGTGGGAGCCTTGCCCGCAGACACTTACCCTTGGGATCTAATGGGCCCTGGCGGATGCCCTATCCCCCTCGGTGGGCTGTTGTCTGCTCTTCTGGGACTTGGGTGGGATAGGACCTATAATCCTGTCCTCAACCGGTTAATTAACGAGGCCATTGGTTCCAGGTCTTCGCTTCAGGGTCCGGGTACCCCCTCTGTGCACGGTTTCCGGGTCGGTTCTCCGGTGTCGGTACCGGCGGGCTCCTACCCTGTCCCGGTCCAACTCGGATCTCCGGCAGCCATCTTCCCGTCTCCTGACAGAGACGGACTACCGTCTGCCACCTAGCCAGCACGCCAGGGCTCCAACACCGACGCCTCCCTGCATTCTCCTTCCGCCCACCTAAGGGTCTAGAGAACCCGGGGCGGGAAAAGAGTCAGTTGAGTTGAGTTTAGTTTAAGTTGTAGTTTGGAGTAGAGTCCACTGGTGTGCCTTTCCTACCCTGGGGGGGGGTGACTAGGGTTTTTGGTCGGCTTGGTGTAACCCTGTGAGGGAAGGTGTTGTGTGGGGGCTTAGTTTGTGTGTGACCACCTGGCGGCGCCAGGGCGTCACATTAGCATCAAGAGAATACTGATAATCAGCAGCTGGATGGAAGGCGAACTCCTGCTGGGTCTTAAAGGGGAAGAGATGAATCCAGCAGGAAAGCTACCCATACCAATGAATACTGACAGCAGGAACAATAGAAAGTCAGGGAGCATTCTGTGCAGCCAAACGCTGTGACCTTCTATTGCCAGAAGCCACATGACTGTCAGTCACCCGTAACTCCTCAGGGCATGTTCCCTATCTGCCTTCTCTACAAATTGACCCTGATTGCTGCCCATTCTCCCCATTAAACCCTATGATCCGAAGTGGTTTATAATGGAAAATTGCCTGAGTTTACGCTTGGCTGTATATTTATTAGACGGAGGCTTGGAACAGCAGTAATTATTGGTATACGTCTACATTATGGCTCTGGAAGATGAGGGGGTTTATAATCTTATTATTTCTTCGGCAGCGTTCCCTCCTAACAGGACGTGTGTTTTATCACTGTGAACGGCAGGCAGCAGAATAGTTCATTAGTATCCGGAGAGCAGCAGCTTTTCCGTATGTCAGCAGGGCCGGGGCATTAGGGAGGCAGCCGTGCTCCGTCCATGCGCTAATTACCTTCTTTGTTTCATTAATTTTTATTTCGTTTCACCAGAACACATAAATAACCAGGTTAAATGTGATGCAAAATTACATTTCATGGACCCCGTGCAATAACTCTCAGACCATTAACCGTGAAGCAGAGGAGGCGATATTAATGGAATTATTCATGTTTACATGGCATAATGTAATGCATTACGACAATACACAGTCATTAGCGGGGGGCTGTGTAGGCACCGTGCAAAGAAGCCAATACCCCGCATGTCCTATTACACATCTGTCTGTCCGTTTCTGTAGATTAAATAAGAACATACAGAATCAGGCTTATTATGTCCTTAAAGGGGACCCGCCAGAAATTTAAGAGTGTCCATTTTTTGCTTCTGTTTTATTCCCTCTGCTCCCCTGAGTATACCGTTTTTTGTTTTTTACCAATCCGTCATACGGTTCCAGAGATATGGGCCTTCATGTCACAAGGAGATATTTTGCAGGCATCGCAAACTCTGCCTGCTAACTTCTTTGATGTCTTTAATCAGCGCAGGGAGACTCGGGTGTCGACCCGCAGACATAGGCAGGCTAGTAAGAGTTAATCTCCTTTGATCACGTGCTGTAGGGCAGCCGGTCACATTCACTCCCTTCCTATATAAGCAGGCTTTACTATTCCATTAATGCCAGGTATAGCTTTTCTATACTGGTCTGGTGAGGTGTTGTGATTCTTTTTGTGATACTTTTTTCCTGCAACCTCCGGATCCATTTCTTACATCTCATGGACACTAAGAGGGTGAGCAAGAGTAAAGCTGGTGTCACACTAAACGACAGCGACAACGACGTCGCTGTTACGTCACCATTTTCGGTGACGTAACAGCGACCTTGTAAGTCGCTGTTATGATCGCTGCTTAGCTGTCAAACACAGCAGAAGCAGCGATCATAAGGTCGCTGTGCTACATGTTCAGAGAGCAGGGAGCCGCGCTTAGCGCTGGCTCCTTGCTCTCCTGCAGCACACATCGGGTTAATTAACCCGATGTGTGCTGCAGCTACATGTCACAGTTCAGAGAGCAGGGAGCCGCGCTTAGCGCTGGCTCCTTGCTCTCCTGCAGCACACATCGGGTTAATTAACCCGATGTGTGCTGCAGCTACATGTCACAGTTCAGAGAGCAGGGAGCCGCGCTTAGCGCTGGCTCCTTGCTCTCCTGCAGCACACATCGGGTTAATTAACCCGATGTGTGCTGCAGCTACATGTCACAGTGCAGAGAGCAGGGAGCCGCGCGCACTGCTTAGCGCTGGCTCCTTGCTCTCCTTGCTACAGTATACATCGGGTTAATTACCCGATGCATACTGAAGCCACATGTCACAGTGCAGGAGCCGGCACTGGCAGCAAGAGCGGAGGCTGGTAACCAGCGTAAACATCGGGTAACCAGGGAAAGGTCTTCCCTTGGTTACCCGATGTTTACGCTGGTTACAGCTTACCGCAGCTGCCAGTGCCGGCTCCTGATCGCTTCATTTCGTCGCTCTCTCGCTGTCACACACAGCGATGTGTGTGTCACAGCGGGAGAGTGACGACCAAAAAATGAAGCTGGACATTCAGCAACGACCGGCGACCTCACAGCAGGGGCCAGGTCGTTGCTGGATGTCACACACAGCGACAGCGACGGGACGTCGCTGCAACGTCACAGAAAATGGTGACGTAGCAGCGACGTCGTTGTCGTCGTCGTTATGTGTGACACCAGCTTTAATCTCTGCTGGGCTGCTTGTTAATCTCCTTTGATCACATGCTGTAGGGCAGCCGGTCACATTCACTCCCTTCCTATATATGCAGGCTGGACTATTCCATTAATGCCAGGTATAGCTTTTCAATACTGGTCTGCTGAGGTGTTGTGATTCTTTTTGTGTTACTTTTTTCCTGCAACCTCACGATCCATTTCCCACATCTCATGGACACTAAGAGGGTGAGCAAGAGTTAATCTCTGCTTGACTGCTTGTTAATCTCTTTTGATCACATTCTGTTGTGCAGCAGCCGGTCACATATGCCCCTCCTATATATACTGGCCAGACTATCCCATTAATGCCAGCTATAGTTTACCTATACTGGTCTGGTGAGGTGTTGTAATACAAACTAACTGGTGTTTGTTGTACTTTATTGCTGTGAGCGTTTGTCATTTTGTTGCTGCCTTCCTGCTCTTGCTTTTCTCAATACTCTCTTACTATATGTTCCGGTGAGTTTGCAGTGTGTCTGAGTTTCGGGTTTCCTCTGAGCGATTGTAGTGTTAACTCTTGATGTCTTTTTGTTGCTGCCTTCTTGCTCTTGCTTTTCTCAATACTCTCTTACTATATGTTCCTGTGAGTTTGCAGTGTGTCTGAGTTTTGGTTTTCCTAAGAGCGGTTGTAGTGTTAACTCTTGATGTTTTTTTGTTGCTGCCTTCCTGCTCTTGCTTTTTTCCATACTCTTTTACTTTTTGTTCCTGTGGGTTTGCCGTGTGTCTGAGTTTTGGTTTTCCCCTGTTTGGCTTAATCTGTGTTGCCATCACAATCCTGCCCCTTCCTCCCCTGGGAGGAGGAAACAGATTAGCTCTGGTCAGGAGAATAGCCAGGCATGGGTACTCTCTGACTGCGTTTGTAATGTTTCTGAGTTTCTGTTTTTCCCTGTCTAAATCTGTGTTTCCTGCACACTCCTGCACCTTCCTTACCTGGAGGGAGGGGGGGAACTGATTAGATCTGGTCAGGAGAATAGCCAGGCATGGGACTCAGGCATCTCCACCATTAGGGGTAACCCTGAGCAAAGGGCTAGCCCAGTGTGAGGGACACTATAGGAGCCCCCTGTCCCTCGTTATCCTGCAGTCACATTGTGATGCTTCATATTTAGCACTAATTGCTATGTTTTTTTTTTCCAAGGGGGCATGGCTCACAGAGTAATAATATAGAATAATATAAAGGCACGCCCCAGAGGATCCTTCAAACCACGCCCCCTTTATAAAGATCATATATGTCCTAAGCGAGCATATAGGTAGAAAACTAATATCTCACCACCATGTATAGCATTAGTTCTACTCAATGGAAATAAAAAAAAAAAACCCCAATAGAAATACAAAACTATTCTCAAAACGAAATATATATATTTTTAAAAAATAAACAATAAAACTACATGATCAATGCACTCCTGAGATGTTTCCTGGACTTTAATATTGAGGACCCCAGCGCCCCCACAATCAGCTTATCACTGGAAGTGAAACAGTGCCATATATTTATACTGGCCATGGATGGTACTGCAAGCTCTCTACTATACAAATATAAATGGATGACAGCTTGCAACACCTAGGGCCAAAGCACAGCGTACGGAGCAGTACCACACCTGATGGGCTCTGGTCCCTTCAACAAGTGGTGTTGGGAGTGAAACCCACACAGATCTGATTCTGAGTACTGAGCACCCGAGCATGGTAGTGCCCGCTCATCACTAGTTACGAGTACAGAGCACCTGAGCATGGTAGTGTCCGCTCATCACTAGTTACAAGTACTGAGCACCCGAGCATGGTAGGGCCCGCTCATCACTAGTTACGAGTACTGAGCACCTGAGCATGGTAGTGCCCGCTCATCACTAGTTACGAGTACTGAGCACCTGAGCATGGTAGTGCCCGCTCATCACTAGTTACGAGTACTGAGCACCTGAGCATGGTAGTGCCCGCTCATCACTAGTTACGAGTACTGAGCACCCGAGCATGGTAGTGCCCGCTCATCACTAGTTACCAGTACTGAGCACCCGAGCATGGTAGTGCCCGCTCATTACTAGTTACAAGTACTGAGCACCCGAGCATGGTAGTGCCCGCTCATCACTAGTTAGGAGTACTGAGCACCCGAGCATGGTAGTGCCCGCTCATCACTAGTTACGAGTACTGAGCACCCGAGCATGGTAGTGCCCGCTCATCACTAGTTAGGAGTACTGAGCACCCGAGCATGGTAGTGCCCGCTCATCACTAGTTACAAGTACTGAGCACTCGAGCATGGTAGTGCTCCCTCATCACTAGTTACGAGTACTGAGCACCCGAGCATGGCAGTGCCCGCTCATCACTAGTTACAAGTACTGAGCACTCGAGCATGGTAGTGCCCGCTCATCACTAGTTACGAGTATTGAGCACCCGAACATGGTAGTGCCCGCTCATCACTAGTTACGAGTATTGAGCACCTGAGCATGGTAGTGCCCGCTCATCACTAGTTACCAGTACTGAGCACCTGAGCATGGTAGTGCCCGCTCATCACTAGTTACGAGTACTGAACACCCGAGCATGGTAGTGCCCGCTCATCACTAGTTACGAGTACTGAACACCCGAGCAAAGTACTGAGCACCCGAGCATGGTAGTGCCCGCTCATCACTAGTTACGAGTACAGAGCACCCGAGCATGGTAGTGCCCGCTCATCACTAGTTACGAGTACTGAGCACCCGAGCTTGGTAGTGCCCGCTCATCACTAGTTACGAGTACAGAGCACCCGAGCATGGTAGTGCCCGCTCATCACTAGTTACGAGTACTGAACACCCGAGCACGGTAGTGCCCACTCATCACTAGTTACGAGTACTGAGCACCCGAGCATGGTAGTGCCCGCTCATCACTAGTTACAAGTATTGAGCACCGGAACATGGTAGTGCCCGCTCATCACTAGTTACAAGTATTGAGCACTCGAGCATGGTAGTGCCCGCTCATCACTAATGGTCTGTGTTCAGCAATCAGCTCAGAAAGAGACCAGAATCAGATTTACAAACAAGGAACGAGAACTCTGACAAATTTGAAGGTAACTCATTCAGTCCAAAACAAGAGCCATAGAAGGCAAACTGTTCACAATTCTTAAAGAATCTCAATTATAAAAAGCCCCAAATACATGCATTTACAGTAAGAAACAAATTGTCCCCAAAGGTGGACAACCTCCTTAAGGTCCCAGAAAATCATATTAAGTTACAAGAAGATATCAACATTCATATTCCGCCAAGTCATCAACAAGCATCATCACGAAGCTCTGACCAGATTACGGTTCATGATACTGAATAATGATATCTTACCTCCATCCATTGGCCCTGAGACTGCATAAGCAGCAGGACGCAAGGGTCCGACTTGTTGAGTGTGTCTCGGTCCAGCAGGTTCTTACAGCAAACTCGGAGCTCCACCTTAGACACACAGGTGGCTGTGACAACGCCTAGGGAAGACGGAGATGCCAAGTCTGAAACCTCATTCACCATCATCTTGCCAAAATCTAGAGGGGTTGCTGGATAAGGTTGTAATGGGAAATTAAGCAGGAAAGGATGGTGGTAATGATGATACGATTTCCGGAGGACAGTCAGGAAGAGGATCCCTTCTCCATGCAATGCCTGTTCTAGGGAATATCTGGACCATGGAAGTTCTCTGAAGACCTCTACAATAATGGATCCAAGGTTTGTCTATATATTTGTGCCTTGTGATTACGAATGAGGGTAAAGGAAGGTTGAAATGGAGGTCAATGTGTCATGCATTGATCGATCATGATGTATCTTAAGATCTTGGGATACATCTGCTAAAACAGGGACGATGCGACCTGAGATTTATGTATCTAGCGACTTCTAGAAGCTTAGTAGCCCAAGATCTACATTGGCTAATAAATCACACACCGCTTTGCTGCTCCGTCATGGTTGATGGTCCAAGTTCAACTCAAGCCCAAGAGTTAATCCAGATATGGAGCCAGAAATGACCCAACTGTCTGGACATCTACAAAACGATGATGAGCGGTCAACACTTGGGTCTTTGGTCTTCTCAATGACCAAAATTCTGGAGAAGTTCTTGTAGAAGATGAGATGGAATAAAGCAAAGGCTTTTAAGAGTCCAAGTCGTGCAAAAAGTAGAAGACCGATCAGTCTGAGAAGATGCACCAAGGGGCGGACATGTGAGCCGGCGAGAACCTGCAAAACAAAACATATGTCTGTCATGTATCTGCAGACTGGGATGATAGACCACAAGCCCACTCTCACGGAGGAGGGGACGCAGCCCGACCGTCCGGGCTGGACTGTACTAATAATGTGTCATCCACAGTTTGCATCATAATATTTCAATCAATGGCTTTCAGAGATGATTAAGGTCAATGTCGCACAGCACAGAGCGAATCGGAATATTTCACCCAACGATAATTCAATATCAGATTTCTGACTTCCTCTGTACTACAATAATCTCATGCAACATCTACTGCAATATGGCCAAGGCTGAGTCTGCTCATAACCACTGGATACACACGCTGCCAACACCTCCCGCAGAGACTTATCCGCCATGAGTAAGAAAGGATCAGACATGTCCAAATCCTACTGCCCCATCCTTCTTCCCCCAACATCTGTTAAGACTAGTGATGAGCAACCACTATCATACTCGGGTGCTTGGTACTCATAACAAGTTACCAGTACCGAGCACCTGAGCATGGTAGTGCCCACTCATCACTAGTTACAAGTACCGAGCACCCGAGCATGGTAGTGCCCGCTCATCACTAGTTATGAGTACCAAGCACCTGAGCATGGTAGTGCCCGCTCATCACTAGTTATGAGTACCAAGCACCTGAGCATGGTAGTGCCGCTCATCACTAGTTACGAGTACCAAGCACCTGAGCATGGTAGTGCCGCTCATCACTAGTTACGAGCACCAAGCACCCAAGCATGGCAGTGCCCGCTCATCACTAGTTACTAGTACCGAGCACCCGAGCATGGTAGTGCCCGCTCATCACTCGTTACGAGTACTGAGCACCCGAGCATGGTAGTACCCGCTCATCACTAGTTACGAGTACTGAGCACCTGAGCATGGTAGTGCCCGCTCATCACTAGTTACCAGTACTGAGCACCCGAGCATGGTAGTGTCCACTCATCACTAGTTACGAGTACTGAGCACCCGAGCATGGTAGTGCCCGCTCATCACTAGTTACGAGTACTGAGCACCCGAGCATGGTAGTGCCCGCTCATCACTAGTTACGAGTACATAGCACCCGAGCATGGTAGTGCCCGCTCATCACTAGTTACGAGTACTGAGCACCCGAGCCTGGTAGTGCCGCTCATAACTAGTTACAAGTACCGAGCACCCGAGCATGGTAGTGCCCGCTCATCACTAGTTACCAGTACCGAGCACCCGAGCATGGTAGTGCCCGCTCATCACTAGTTACAAGTACCGAGCACCCGAGCATGGTAGTGCTCACTCATCACTAGTTACCAGTACTGAGCACCCGAGCATGGTAGTGCCCGCTCATCACTAGTTACGAGTACAGAGCACCCAAGCATGGTAGTGCCCGCTCATCACTAGTTACGAGTACAGAGCACCCGAGCATGGTAGTGCCCGCTCATCACTAGTTACGAGTACAGAGCACCCGAGCATGGTAGTGTCTGCTCATCACTAGTTACGAGTACCGAGCACCCGAGCATGGTAGTGTCCGCTCATCACTAGTTACGAGTACTGAGCACCCGAGCATGGTAGTGCCCACTCATCACTAGTTACGAGTACTGAGCACCCGAGCATGGTAGTGCCCGCTCATCACTAGTTACGACTACTGAGCACCCGAGCATGGTAGTGCCCGCTGCTCATCACTAGTTACGAGTACTGAACACCCGAGCATGGTAGTGTCCGCTCATCACTAGTTACGAGTACCCGAGCATGGTAGTGCTCACTCATCACTAGTTACCAGTACTGAGCACCCGAGCATGGTAGTGCCCGCTCATCACTAGTTACGAGTACAGAGCACCCGAGCATGGTAGTGTCTGCTCATCACTAGTTACGAGTACCGAGCACCCGAGCATGGTAGTGTCCGCTCATCACTAGTTACGAGTACTGAGCACCCGAGCATGGTAGTGCCCACTCATCACTAGTTACGAGTACTGAGCACCCGAGCATGGTAGTGCCCGCTCATCACTAGTTACGACTACTGAGCACCCGAGCATAGTAGTGCCCGCTGCTCATCACTAGTTACGAGTACTGAACACCCGAGCATGGTAGTGCCCGCTCATCACTAGTTACGAGTACTGAGCACCCGAGCATGGTAGTGTCCGCTCATCACTAGTTACGAGTACCCGAGCATGGTAGTGCCTGCTCATCACTAGTTACCAGTACTGAGCACCCGAGCATGGTAGTGCCCGCTCATCACTAGTTACAAGTACAGAGCACCCGAGCATGGTAGTGTCCGCTCATCACTAGTTACGAGTACTGAGCACCCGAGCATGGTAGTGCCCACTCATCACTAGCTACGAGTACTGAGTACCCGAGCATGGTAGTGCCCGCTCATTACTAGTTACCAGTACTGAGCACCCGAGCATGGTAGTGCCTGCTCATCACTAGTTACCAGTACTGAGCACCCGAGCATGGTAGTGTCCACTCATCACTAGTTACGAGTACTGAGCACCCGAGCATGGTAGTGCCCGCTCATCACTAGCTACGAGTACTGAGCACCCGAGCATGGTAGTGCCCACTCATCACTAGTTACGAGTACTGAGCACCCGAGCATGGTAGTGCCCGCTCATCACTAGTTACGAGTACATAGCACCCGAGCATGGTAGTGCCCGCTCATCACTAGTTACGAGTACTGAGCACCCGAGCATGGTAGTGCCGCTCATAACTAGTTACAAGTACCGAGCACCCGAGCATGGTAGTGCCCGCTCATCACTAGTTACCAGTACCGAGCACCCGAGCATGGTAGTGCCCGCTCATCACTAGTTACAAGTACCGAGCACCCGAGCATGGTAGTGCTCACTCATCACTAGTTACCAGTACTGAGCACCCGAGCATGGTAGTGCCCGCTCATCACTAGTTACGAGTACAGAGCACCCGAGCATGGTAGTGCCCGCTCATCACTAGTTACGAGTACAGAGCACCCGAGCATGGTAGTGTCCGCTCATCACTAGTTACGAGTACTGAGCACCCGAGCATGGTAGTGCCCACTCATCACTAGTTACGAGTACTGAGCACCCGAGCATGGTAGTGCCCGCTCATCACTAGTTACGACTACTGAGCACCCGAGCATGGTAGTGCCCGCTGCTCATCACTAGTTACGAGTACTGAACACCCGAGCATGGTAGTGTCCGCTCATCACTAGTTACGAGTACCCGAGCATGGTAGTGCTCACTCATCACTAGTTACCAGTACTGAGCACCCGAGCATGGTAGTGCCCGCTCATCACTAGTTACGAGTACAGAGCACCCGAGCATGGTAGTGTCTGCTCATCACTAGTTACGAGTACCGAGCACCCGAGCATGGTAGTGTCCGCTCATCACTAGTTACGAGTACTGAGCACCCGAGCATGGTAGTGCCCACTCATCACTAGTTACGAGTACTGAGCACCCGAGCATGGTAGTGCCCGCTCATCACTAGTTACGACTACTGAGCACCCGAGCATGGTAGTGCCCGCTGCTCATCACTAGTTACGAGTACTGAACACCCGAGCATGGTAGTGTCCGCTCATCACTAGTTACGAGTACCCGAGCATGGTAGTGCCTGCTCATCACTAGTTACCAGTACTGAGCACCCGAGCATGGTAGTGCCCGCTCATCACTAGTTACAAGTACAGAGCACCCGAGCATGGTAGTGTCCGCTCATCACTAGTTACGAGTACTGAGCACCCGAGCATGGTAGTGCCCACTCATCACTAGCTACGAGTACTGAGTACCCGAGCATGGTAGTGCCCGCTCATTACTAGTTACCAGTACTGAGCACCCGAGCATGGTAGTGCCTGCTCATCACTAGTTACCAGTACTGAGCACCCGAGCATGGTAGTGCCCACTCATCACTAGTTACGAGTACTGAGCACCCGAGCATGGTAGTGATCACTCATCACTAGTTACGAGTACCGAGCAACCTATAATGGTAGTGCTCGCACATCACTAGTTACGAGTACTGAGCACCCGAGCATGGTAGTGCCCACTCATCACTAGTTACGAGTACCGAGCACCCGAGCATGGTAGTGCCCGCTCATCACTAGTTACCAATACTGAGCACCCGAGCATGGTAGTGCCCGCTCATCACTAGTTACGAGTACCGAGCACCCGAGCATGGTAGTGCCCACTCATCACTAGTTACCAGTACCGAGCACCCGAGCATGGTAGTACCTTTTTCACGTCTAGTGGTTTTTTTTCTTGCTTTTGATTTGCTCCAAATTCTTCCTCATGCTGTAATTTGCTCCTTTCTTAAAGTCTACAAGGGTTTGCTTGGTTTTGCCTTATATTCATCAATGTGAGCATTTTGGGGTTTTTCTCCAAATTATTTTAGCTGATTTATCATTTGGTACTTGTTAAATATTTGTGCAAATATACCGCGGTCCCTTTCCTGGAGTGTATTTTTTTTGTCCATCAGGAATTTGTGCTTAAACTTTGAAAAATATTAGCAAAAGATACAACTTTTTGCTATAAAAAGGCTTAAAAAAGCGTGAAAAAAACTTGTTTTTTTTACGTAAAATTCATTAACCATTTGTGCAATTTTGAAGAATTTGGCTTAAAGTATCAGAGAATGCCACGAGACAAGAAAAGGGAATTGCCCCAAAAAACGTAATGATGAATCGATGCCCTTAGTAGTTCATGCACCCCCTCGGGGCAGGCGCCAAATGAATGTAGGACAGGTGTTCTGTGGCATTAAGTCCATTTAGGTTGCTTGAATTAATCTTTATGTGAAACGCTGCATTAATAGGCATTGTAGCCCCTAGGGGATATAGATGACACCTGTGATAATGCTGCAGAAGCCCCCCCCCTGACACCGAATAAAGAGGAATCCCCTGCAGGCATCCGCCGGGAATAAGCAATCCTGCAGTGATGCCAAGGAGAATCCCACCACGACTCTCCCCACGGAATATGTGCACACGTCTAAATATATGTCGTGTCTATAAATACCCGGGTATAAAAATAAAAGTGTGATCTGCTTTTACGTAACAGCCAGAACGAGGTGTGAACGGCAGGGAAGGCAGAAGATGTACATACAAGGAACAAGAGAGTGGTTAGGGGCTAAATGCAATTACTCTCCCAAAATACAGAGGATCCCGGAAATAAGGGAAACCTCATGGATCCCCGGAGGAGCTGGCGAGTCTTTTGGACGAGTACAGCTGTCGTCATACCACACAATGACATCGCTCGCTCTCACTGCCAGTACCGGGAGAAGGAGAGCATCACCGTTCATCAGGGAGCTACGTGAGGCCAATCCTATGGAGCTTTGTTTTGAGAACAAGGCTCCATTAGTCACTCCCGGTCAGCGGCAGGCACGGAATTTCTCACGAGTGTATCTGTCGCTTACAGGGAGTGACTTATGGAGCTTTGTTCTCAGAACAAAGCTCCATAAGTCACTCAAGGTCAGTGGCGGGCAGGTAATTTCTCACAAGCGTATCTGCCTCTTACGGAGAGTGACTTATGGAGTCTTGTTCTGAGATACGCAGATATGCTCATGAGAAATTCCGTGCCTGCAGATGACCAGGAGTGACTTATGGAGCTTTGTTCTGAGAACAAAGCTCCTTAAGTCACTCCCCATAAGCAACAGATAAGCTTGTGAGAAATGTGTTGCCTGTTGCTGACCGAGAGTGACTTATAGAGCTTTGTTCTGAGAACAAGGCTCCATGAGTTACTCCTGGTAAGTGGCAGATACGCTCATAAGAAATTCCATGCCTGCCGCTGACCGAGAGTGACTTTTGGATCTTTGTTCTGAGAGCAAGGCTCCATAAGTCACTCCTGGTAAGCGGCAGATACTCTTGTGAAAAATTCGTTGCCTGTTGCTGACCAAGAGTGATCTATGGAGCTTTGTTCTGAGAACAAGGCTTCATAAGTCATTTGCGGTAAGCAACAGATATGCTCATGAGAAATTTGTTGCCTGTTGCTGACTGAAAGTGACTTATGGAGTTTTGTTTTGAGAATAAGGCTCCATAAGTCACTCCTGGTGACTTATGGAGTCTTGTTCTGAGATACACAGATATGCTCATAAGAAATTCCGTGCCTGCCACTGACCGAGAGTAACTTATGGAGCTTTGTTCTGAGAACAAAGCTCCTTAAGTCACTCCCCATAAGCAACAGATAAACTCATGAGAAATTCCGTAAGCGGCAAATACGCTCGTGAGAAATTCCGTGCCTGCCGCTGACCAATAGTGACTTATGGAGCTTTGTTCTGAGAACAAGGCTTCTTAAGTCACTCCTGGTAAGCGGCAGATACGCTCGTGAGAAATTACGTGCCTGCCGCTGACCGAGAGGGACTTGTGGAGCTTTGTCCTGAGAACAAGGCTCCATAAGTCACTCCTAGTAAGCGGCAGATATGCTTGTGAAAAATTTGTTGGCTGTTGCTGACCGAGAGTGACTTATGGAGCTTTGTTCTGAGAACAAAGCTCCATAAGTCACTCCCGGTAAGCAACAGATAAACTCATGAGAAATTCCATGCCTGCCGCTGACCGAGAGTGATTTATGGAGCTTTGTTCTGAGCACAAGGCTCCATAAGTCACTCCCGGTAAGTGGCAGATACACTTGTGAGAAATAACCATCGACCTTCCCAACTTGATAATATAAGCCCCCAACTTTACAGTTCAGGTTCCTCATCCCTTCATGGCACTAAATGAGCAAGGATGGTTGACCTTAGGGAGATCAACATCCACCACTGCGGAGACACCATCACGTGTTTCTCAACGCAGTGATTCTAGAGCAATGCCCCCTGGGAAATATTCAAAGCAAGAAGGCCTGCGGAGACACCATCACGTGTTTCTCAACGCTGGCAGGAAACTAGCCAGGTCTTTCACCGGGAAGGAACAACCACGGGAAGGGCAGTCTCCAGTCAAGGAGACCACCTATGCCAAACATGGTATCCATCCACAGACAGCCGTTTCGGGGTATTTGCCCCTCATCAGTGTGGAGTAGGAATCTGGCTAGTGGGACATTGCCTAGTAAAAGACTATGTGAGCAAGGATGGTTGACCTTAGGGAGATCAACATCCACCACTGCGGAGACACCATCACGTGTTTCTCAACGCAGTGATTCTAGAGCAATGCCCCCTGGGAAATATTCAAAGCAAGAAGGCCTGCGGAGACACCATTACGTGTTTCTCAACGCTGGCAGGAAACTAGCCAGGTCTTTCACCGGGAAGGAACAACCACGGGAAGGGCAGTCTCCAGTCAAGGAGACCACCTATGCCAAACATGGTATCCATCCACAGACAGCCGTTTCGGGGTATTTGCCCCTCATCAGTGTGGAGTAGGAATCTGGCTAGTGGGACATTGCCTAGTAAAAGACTATGTGAGCAAGGATGGTTGACCTTAGGGAGATCAACATCCACCACTGCGGAGACACCATCACGTGGATACCATGTTTGGCATAGGTGGTCTCCTTGACTGGAGACTGCCCTTCCCGTGGTTGTTCTTGCTTTGAATATTTCCCAGGGGGCATTGCTCTAGAATCACTGCGTTGAGAAACACGTGATGGTGTCTCCGCAGTGGTGGATGTTGATCTCCCTAAGGTCAACCATCCTTGCTCACATAGTCTTTTACTAGGCAATGTCCCACTAGCCAGATTCCTACTCCACACTGATGAGGGGCAAATACCCCGAAACGGCTGTCTGTGGATGGATACCATGTTTGGCATAGGTGGTCTCCTTGACTGGAGACTGCCCTTCCCGTGGTTGTTCCTTCCCGGTGAAAGACCTGGCTAGTTTCCTGCCAGCGTTGAGAAACACGTGATGGTGTCTCCGCAGGCCTTCTTGCTTTTCATGGCACTAAAAGGAGGACAAAAATGTTGTAGTGTGGCACAAAGGGGGACATTTCTGTATTGTGGCACTTTGTTTTCTAGTGGCTCTATTATTTGTAGGCTGGGACACAAATATTAAATATTAAAGTGTGGGGACACTATCTTCTCTAGAGGCATAAATGGGTTACATTACTGCATTGGGGCCTAAAGAACTTTTAATATCGTTTGGGGACATTGTTAGTGTGTGGAGACAGAGAGGGGACACTATAACCATGTGATAACAAAGAGGGGGCGGACTTGTGCAGATACAGAGGGGGCACTATTCTGATTTGAAGGTACAGAAGGGGCAAAATTATCATGCAAAAGCACAGAAGGGGCACTTTATCATGTGGAGGTACAGAGGGGGCACTTTTATCATGTGGTGGTACAAAGGGGACACTTATGGGGAGACGCAAAGGGGGCACTATTATCATGTAGAGGCATAGAAGGGCACTATTATGTGGAAACACAAGGGGCACTATTATGTGGAGGCACACAGAGGTGATATTATAATGTGAAGGCACAGAAGGGGCACTATTATCATGTGGAGGCATAGAAGGGCACTATTATGTGGAAACACAAGGGGCACTATTATGTGGAGGCACACAGAGGTGATATTATAATGTGAAGGCACAGAAGGGGCACTATTATCATGTGGAGGCATAGAAGGGCACTATTATGTGGAAACACTGAAGGGGCATTATTATGTGGAGGCACACAGAAGAGGCACTATAATGTGGAAACACAAGGGGCACTATTATGTGGAAACACAAGGGGCACTATTATGTGGAAACACAGAAGGGGCACTATTATGTGGAAACACAGAAGAGGCACTATTATGTGGAAACACAAGGGGCACTATTATGTGGAAACACAAGGGGCACTATTATGTGGAAACACAAGGGGCACTATTATGTGGAAACACAGAAGAGGCACTATTATGTGGAAACACAGAAGGGGCACTATTATGTGGAAACACAGAAGGGGCACTATTATGTGGAAACACAGAAGGGGCACTATTATGTGGAGGCACATAGAAGGGGCACTATTATGTGGAGGCACACAGAAGGGGCACTATTATGTGGAGGCACACAGAAGGGGCACTATTATGTGGAAACACAGAAGGGGCACTATTATGTGGAAACACAGAAGGGGCACTATTATGTGGAAACACAGAAGGGGCACTATTATATGGAGGCGCAGAGAGGGCAATATTAACATATGAAGGATCACAAGGGGCAACGGAAACCATGTATAACTGGTATTACCACTACATGGTCACTGTATGGTGGTAGTATTAATGTTACATAGGGCTGTGGGAAACATCTACTAAATTATTCATACTCAGAATTCTCACTGTTATCAGTCGTGTTATACAGGGCTCAATATCATATCTAATCCACTATTTCCCGTACTTATCTGTACTCAGAGCATTATCACTGTCTTATCTGTTGTGTTACATAGGACTGCAGGTGACATCTACATTATCTGTAGAAAGTTATCACTGTGATAGATAGATAGATAGATAGATAGAGGGATAGAGGGATAGAGGGATAGAGGGATAGAGGGATAGAGGGATAGAGGGATAGAGGGATAGAGGGATAGAGGGGTAGAGGGATAGAGGGGTAGAGGGATAGAGGGGTAGAGGGGTAGAGGGATAGAGGGGTAGAGGGATAGAGGGATAGAGGGATAGAGGGATAGAGGGGTAGAGGGGTAGAGGGGTAGAGGGGTAGAGGGGTAGAGGGGTAGAGGGGTAGAGGGATAGAGGG
Source organism: Anomaloglossus baeobatrachus (assembly GCF_048569485.1). NCBI lineage: Eukaryota > Metazoa > Chordata > Amphibia > Anura > Aromobatidae > Anomaloglossus > Anomaloglossus baeobatrachus. The sequence continues at coordinate 186,104,057 of NC_134362.1, read as the reverse complement.
ATAGAGGGGTAGAGGGATAGAGGGATAGAGGGGTAGAGGGATAGATGGATAGATGGATAGATGGATAGATGGATAGATGGATGGATAGATAGATAGAGGGCTAGATAGAACGATAGAGGGATAGATGGATAGATGGATGGATAGATAGATAGAGGGCTAGATAGAACGATAGAGGGATAGATAGAGGGATAGATAGATAGATAGATCCCAGATCCCAGAGACCGCAGGACCCTGAGCCGATATAGACTCAGTGCCCACAGTCTAGCCATCGAATCCGGCCGACACAAGCAGAGCTACAAGCCCAGGGAGGACAGACTGTGCCAACACTGTGACCTGGAGGCCCTGGAGGATGAAACCCACTTCCTGCTACACTGCACCAAGTACTCAGCAGTGAGGGACACTCACTTCAGGAGACTCTCCCATCTCTTCCCGGATTTCAGCTCCATGAAGGAGGAAGAGAAAACATATATCCTGCTGGGGGAAGAAGAGAGCGCAGTGGAGATAGCAGCGCGGTGTGTGAGCGAATGTCATAGACTTCCAGAAAGAGAACTATGATAAGTCATGGACTTCCATAGCCCCCCATCCCAGATGTGGCCCCCCCAATCCCCACCCTGGATATGCCCCAACCACCGTTACTACAGTCCCCACCCTGGATATGCCCCCTCATAAGCCATGGACTTCCATAGCCCCCATCCTAGAAGTGCCCCCACAGTCCCCACCCTGGATGTGCCCCATCCATCCTTCCTACAGTCCCCACCCACCATCCCCACAGCCCCAGTCCCTAATGTACACTTGCTTTGGCAAAACTAATTTGTATTTGGTCCTGCCAATAAAGCTTATTTGATTTGATTTGATTTGATTTGATAGATAGAGGGATAGATAGATAGATAGAGGGATAGATAGATAGATAGATAAACAGATAGATAGATAGAGAGGGATAGATAGATAGATAGATAGATAGATAGATAGAGAGGGATAGATAGATAGATAGATAGATAGATAGATAGAGGGATAGATAGATAGAGGGATAGATAGATAGATAGATAGATAGTGTCACGCTCCCCGGGTCCCCTGCGCTGCCCTCCGGCTCACCGGTCACGCTCCCCGGCTCCCCTGCCTCGCTTCCCGGGTCCTCGGTCCGGTCACCGCCGCTCCCCCGCTCTCCAGCAGCCATTGCCGGCGCGTCCCCGGCGTCCTGGTCCCCGCTCCCGGCGCCCGTCGGCTTCCCAGCCCCAGCCCGGCCCTGCTGCTTCCTCCTCGCAGCTTCCTGCCCTGGCTTCTGGCACTCGGGCCGCGCGCATGCGCATTAGGGCGCGCGCGCGGTCATTGACCCTTTCTTAAAGGGCCAGCGTCCATTAACAGGAAATGATGCAAACAGGTACAGGGTATAAAGGTGTTTAATGTCCAAGGGGGCGGGGCCTGATCTTCGTGTTTCTTAAGCTAGAAGTCAGGTCTCCTGGTGTCGCTGTGATATACTCACCTATCTCTCTTGTAGAGCCGTGCCTGCCTCGCCATCCGGTCCTGCCGAATCCCGAACCCCGAACGCTGTCCATCTGCCATCCTGACAGTCCGTACCATCTCGGATCCCTGCGGTGACCCGTCATCTCGCTCCAAAGGTTCCGGACCCCGCCTGACATCTTCTCGGCTTCCGAACCTGAGCTGCGTCACCCGGACTACCATCAGTGACTCCGTGGTCCCAGGGACTTCTCCGTTATACTCGTGTGCACGGACTGTTCTGCTGCCTATAGTGCTCCAGCTACCGGACCCCTTACCACCATCTAGGAGTTCGGCCCAGTGGATCCACCTCCTGGGTCTGCCCGTCCACCTGGCCCTGACAGATAGATAGATAGATAGAGGGATAGATAGATAGAGGGATAGATAGATAGAGGGATAAATAGATAGATAGATAGATGGATAGATAGATAGAGGGATAGATAGATAGAGGGATAAATAGATAAATAGATAGATAGATAGATAGATAGATAGAGGGATAGATAGATAGAGGGATAGATAGATAGATAGAGGGATAGATAGAGGGATAGATAGATAGATAGATAGATAGATAGATAGATAGATAGATAGATAGATAGATAGATAGATAGATAGATAGATAGATAGATAGATGGATGGATGGATGGATGGATGGATGGATGGATGGATGGATGGATAGATAGATGGATAGATAGATAGATAGATAGATAGAGGGATAGATAGAGGGATAGATAGAGGGATAGATAGAGGGATAGATAGAGGGATAGATAGAGGGATAGATAGATAGAGGGATAGATAGAGGGATATTTGGGTGCAGGGAGCTTAGCTCCGGGGGTTTATCTGTTGTCCTCTTTCGCCCCCTCAGAGCTGCGCATCATTTTTTTTGTCATTTTATAAGAAAACACAATTTTCCTACCACAGAACAATCCTGACACGAGGACTGAATGTAGTTATAAGGAACGGCGGAGCGGGGATGACACTGACAGCAGGCGGTGTATATATATATATCTGCTTCATAACGGGAAAATGATAAGAAGAGCAGGCAAAACTGATGTCACAGGTCACACAGACGTATAGAGACACCGAACATGTGAGACAGAAATATACAGCAGATATGGAATATGGCAAAGGTGATATATCACATAAAACATGTACATATATAGCAGATGGGAGGCGAGAAGGAACATAAAGCTAATATAAATACATAAATATGTATATGTAGATGTGATATAACACAGGGACATGTACAGATGTGATATAACACAGGGACATGTACAGATGTGATATAACACAGGAGACATGTACAGATGTGATATAACACAGGGACATGTACAGATGTGATATAACACAGGAGACATGTACAGATGTGATATAACACAGGGACATGTACAGATGTGATATAACACAGGGACATGTACAGATGTGATATAACACAGGGACATGTACAGATGTGATATAACACAGGGACATGTACAGATGTGATATAACACAGGGACATGTACAGATGTGATATAACACAGGAGACATGTACAGATGTGATATAACACAGGGGACATGTACAGATGTGATATAACACAGGGGACATGTACAGATGTGATATAACACAGGAGACATGTACAGATGTGATATAACACAGGGGACATGTACAGATGTGATATAACACAGGGGACATGTACAGATGTGATATAACACAGGAGACATGTACAGATGTGATATAACACAGGGGACATGTACAGATGTGATATAACACAGGGGACATGTACAGATGTGATATAACACAGGAGACATGTACAGATGTGATATAACACAGGAGACATGTACAGATGTGATATAACACAGGAGACATGTACAGATGTGATATAACACAGGGGACATGTACAGATGTGATATAACACAGGGGACATGTACAGATGTGATATAACACAGGGGACATGTACAGATGTGATATAACACAGGAGACATGTACAGATGTGATATAACACAGGGGACATGTACAGATGTGATATAACACAGGAGACATGTACAGATGTGATATAACACAGGGACATGTACAGATGTGATATAACACAGGAGACATGTACAGATGTGATATAACACAGGGGACATGTACAGATGTGATATAACACAGGAGACATGTATAGATGTGATATAACACAGGAGACATGTATAGATGTGATATAACACAGGAGACATGTATAGATGTGATATAACACAGGGACATGTACAGATGTGATATAACACAGGGGACATGTACAGATGTGATATAACACAGGGACATGTACAGATGTGATATAACACAGGGACATGTACAGATGTGATATAACACAGGAGACATGTACAGATGTGATATAACACAGGGACATGTACAGATGTGATATAACACAGGGACATGTACAGATGTGATATAACACAGGAGACATGTACAGATGTGATATAACACAGGAGACATGTACAGATGTGATATAACACAGGGACATGTACAGATGTGATATAACACAGGAGACATGTATAGATGTGATATAACACAGGAGACATGTACAGATGTGATATAACACAGGGACATGTACAGATGTGATATAACACAGGGGACATGTACAGATGTGATATAACACAGGGACATGTACAGATGTGATATAACACAGGGGACATGTACAGATGTGATATAACACAGGGGACATGTACAGATGTGATATAACACAGGGGACATGTACAGATGTGATATAACACAGGGACATGTACAGATGTGATATAACACAGGGGACATGTACAGATGTGATATAACACAGGGACATGTACAGATGTGATATAACACAGGAGACATGTACAGATGTGATATAACACAGGAGACATGTACAGATGTGATATAACACAGGGGACATGTACAGATGTGATATAACACAGGGACATGTACAGATGTGATATAACACAGGGGACATGCACAGATGTGATATAACACAGGGGACATGTACAGATGTGATATAACACAGGAGACATGTACAGATGTGATATAACACAGGGACATGTACAGATGTGATATAACACAGGAGACATGTACAGATGTGATATAACAGAGGGGACATGTACAGATGTGATATAACACAGGGACATGTACAGATGTGATATAACACAGGGGACATGTACAGATGTGATATAACACAGGAGACATGTACAGATGTGATATAACACAGGGACATGTACAGATGTGATATAACACAGGGACATGTACAGATGTGATATAACACAGGGGACATGTACAGATGTGATATAACACAGGGACATGTACAGATGTGATATAACACAGGGGACATGTACAGATGTGATATAACACAGGGGACATGTACAGATGTGATATAACACAGGGGACATGTACAGATGTGATATAACACAGGGGACATGTACAGATGTGATATAACACAGGGGACATGTACAGATGTGATATAACACAGGAGACATGTACAGATGTGATATAACACAGGGGACATGTACAGATGTGATATAACACAGGAGACATGTACAGATGTGATATAACACAGGGACATGTACAGATGTGATATAACACAGAGACATGTACAGATGTGATATAACACAGGGACATGTACAGATGTGATATAACACAGGGGACATGTACAGATGTGATATAACACAGGGACATGTACAGATGTGATATAACACAGGGGACATGTACAGATGTGATATAACACAGGGACATGTACAGATGTGATATAACACAGGGGACATGTACAGATGTGATATAACACAGGGGACATGTACAGATGTGATATAACACAGGAGACATGTACAGATGTGATATAACACAGGGACATGTACAGATGTGATATAACACAGGAGACATGTACAGATGTGATATAACACAGGGACATGTACAGATGTGATATAACACAGGGGACATGTACAGATGTGATATAACACAGGAGACATGTACAGATGTGATATAACACAGGGACATGTACAGATGTGATATAACACAGGGGCATGTACAGATGTGATATAACACAGGGGACATGTACAGATGTGATATAACACAGGGGACATGTACAGATGTGATATAACACAGGGGACATGTACAGATGTGATATAACACAGGAGACATGTACAGATGTGATATAACACAGGGGACATGTACAGATGTGATATAACACAGGGGACATGTACAGATGTGATATAACACAGGGACATGTACAGATGTGATATAACACAGGGGCATGTACAGATGTGATATAACACAGGGGACATGTACAGATGTGATATAACACAGGGGACATGTACAGATGTGATATAACACAGGGGACATGTACAGATGTGATATAACACAGGGGACATGTACAGATGTGATATAACACAGGGACATGTACAGATGTGATATAACACAGGGACATGTACAGATGTGATATAACACAGGAGACATGTACAGATGTGATATAACACAGGGACATGTACAGATGTGATATAACACAGGAGACATGTACAGATGTGATATAACACAGGGGACATGTACAGATGTGATATAACACAGGGACATGTACAGATGTGATATAACACAGGGGACATGTACAGATGTGATATAACACAGGAGACATGTACAGATGTGATATAACACAGGGGACATGTACAGATGTGATATAACACAGGGGACATGTACAGATGTGATATAACACAGGGACATGTACAGATGTGATATAACACAGGAGACATGTACAGATGTGATATAACACAGGGACATGTACAGATGTGATATAACACAGGGACATGTACAGATGTGATATAACACAGGGACATGTACAGATGTGATATAACACAGGGGACATGTACAGATGTGATATAACACAGGGACATGTACAGATGTGATATAACACAGGGACATGTACAGATGTGATATAACACAGGGGACATGTACAGATGTGATATAACACAGGGGACATGTACAGATGTGATATAACACAGGGGACATGTACAGATGTGATATAACACAGGAGACATGTACAGATGTGATATAACACAGAGACATGTACAGATGTGATATAACACAGGGACATGTACAGATGTGATATAACACAGGGGACATGTACAGATGTGATATAACACAGGAGACATGTACAGATGTGATATAACACAGAGACATGTACAGATGTGATATAACACAGGGACATGTACAGATGTGATATAACACAGGGGACATGTACAGATGTGATATAACACAGGGACATGTACAGATGTGATATAACACAGGGGACATGTACAGATGTGATATAACACAGGGACATGTACAGATGTGATATAACACAGGGGACATGTACAGATGTGATATAACACAGGGACATGTACAGATGTGATATAACACAGGAGACATGTACAGATGTGATATAACACAGAGACATGTACAGATGTGATATAACACAGGGACATGTACAGATGTGATATAACACAGAGACATGTACAGATGTGATATAACACAGGGGACATGTACAGATGTGATATAACACAGGGACATGTACAGATGTGATATAACACAAGGGACATGTACAGATGTGATATAACACAGGAGACATGTACAGATGTGATATAACACAGGGACATGTACAGATGTGATATAACACAGGAGACATGTACAGATGTGATATAACACAGGGGACATGTACAGATGTGATATAACACAGGGACATGTACAGATGTGATATAACACAGGAGACATGTACAGATGTGATATAACACAGGGACATGTACAGATGTGATATAACACAGGAGACATGTACAGATGTGATATAACACAGGAGACATGTACAGATGTGATATAACACAGGGACATGTACAGATGTGATATAACACAGGGGACATGTACAGATGTGATATAACACAGGAGACATGTACAGATGTGATATAACACAGGGGACATGTACAGATGTGATATAACACAGGGACATGTACAGATGTGATATAACACAGGAGACATGTACAGATGTGATATAACACAGGGGACATGTACAGATGTGATATAACACAGGGACATGTACAGATGTGATATAACACAGGAGACATGTACAGATGTGATATAACACAGGGGACATGTACAGATGTGATATAACACAGGGACATGTACAGATGTGATATAACACAGGAGACATGTACAGATGTGATATAACACAGGGGACATGTACAGATGTGATATAACACAGGGGACATGTACAGATGTGATATAACACAGGGACATGTACAGATGTGATATAACACAGGGGACATGTACAGATGTGATATAACACAGGGACATGTACAGATGTGATATAACACAGGAGACATGTACAGATGTGATATAACACAGGGACATGTACAGATGTGATATAACACAGGGACATGTACAGATGTGATATAACACAGGGACATGTACAGATGTGATATAACACAGGGGACATGTACAGATGTGATATAACACAGGGACATGTACAGATGTGATATAACACAGGGACATGTACAGATGTGATATAACACAGGGGACATGTACAGATGTGATATAACACAGGGGACATGTACAGATGTGATATAACACAGGGGACATGTACAGATGTGATATAACACAGGAGACATGTACAGATGTGATATAACACAGAGACATGTACAGATGTGATATAACACAGGGGACATGTACAGATGTGATATAACACAGGAGACATGTACAGATGTGATATAACACAGGAGACATGTACAGATGTGATATAACACAGGAGACATGTACAGATGTGATATAACACAGGGACATGTACAGATGTGATATAACACAGAGACATGTACAGATGTGATATAACACAGGGACATGTACAGATGTGATATAACACAGGGGACATGTACAGATGTGATATAACACAGGGGACATGTACAGATGTGATATAACACAGGGACATGTACAGATGTGATATAACACAGGGGACATGTACAGATGTGATATAACACAGGGACATGTACAGATGTGATATAACACAGGGACATGTACAGATGTGATATAACACAGGGACATGTACAGATGTGATATAACACAGGGACATGTACAGATGTGATATAACACAGGGGACATGTACAGATGTGATATAACACAGGGGACATGTACAGATGTGATATAACACAGGGACATGTACAGATGTGATATAACACAGGGACATGTACAGATGTGATATTATTCCGCTCTTCACTATCTGAGCCTCTTGTTCTCTGAGTCATATAGGCTTTTATAACAAGGTGTCAGTGAGTCACCGTCAGATCCGAACATTCAGGTTATAAACACCTTATATCCCAGCTGAGCCCCCAATTCCTTCCCAATGTAGCGTCGCCCTCCGTTATGTCCGGAGTTGTGCTGCTCACTATAGGAGATTAGTTGCCTTGAGATTATACAGTGGCAGCACCCACATTTATCATTTGCACCCCTATATATTTCATACACATTCAGTCACATAAAGCATTGTGTGTAATGTGCATAGCCCCCCATAATATTGCTACTGTCTAACTCAATGTACCCCAAAAGTTTAGCAAACTCATCTCCTCCTCTCACAGTACCTCACTTCTCTCTGCTGTATCCTCACTTGCTGTACACCTCCACGACCATCCCAATAAAATACTCCTTTTACCCTAAGTTTAGGGTGCACCCCAGTTGCTTCTTTCGACTGATGTTACACCCCGATTTTCATTCTATTGGTCTCCTATCATATCTAACACAGATTGCTCCAGCCCGCCCAGTTCAGCCGTGCTCCACTTCTTTCCACAATGTCATGTTATAGCTCTCCTCGCTTGATTCCCACCTCATAGTGCACCCCCAAATCCCTATCCTGTACTCCACTAATCTTCCTTATCTCGTGATGCACCCCACTCATCTCCCTCATCCCATACTGCACCCCACTAATCTTCATCCTCTCTTCTTCCATGTTGCATCCCCTAATATACCACTTTCATGCTGCACCTCACTAATTTCCCTAATCTCGTGCTGCACTGCCTAATCTCCCTCTTTCCATGCTGCTAAATCTCCCTCCTTTTATAGTGCACCCCCTAATCTACCTTCTTCCACACTGTACCCCCTAAACTTCCTTCTTCCATGCTACACGTCCGTAATCTCCCTCCTTCCATGTTGCACCCCATAATCTCCCTTCTTCCATGCTGCACCTCCTAATCTTCCTCCTTCCATGCTAAATGTCCGTAATCTCCCTCCTTCCATGTTGCACCCCATAATCTCCCTTTTTTATGGTGCACTCCCTAATCTTCCTCTTTCCATGCTGCACCCCCTAATCTTTCTCCTTCCATGCTGCACCCCATAATATCCCTCCTTTTATGGTGCACTCCCTAAACTTCCTCCTTCCATGCTGCACCCCATAATATCTCTCCTTTTATGGTGCACCCCCTAATCTTCCTCCTTCCATGCTGCACCCCCTAATCTTCTTCCTTCCATGCTGCACCCCCTAATCTCCCTCCTTCCATGATGCACCCCCTAATCTCCCTCCTTCCATGATGCACCCCTAATCTCCCTCCTTCCATGCTGCACCTCATAATATCCCTCCTTTTATGGTGCACCCCCTAATCTTCCTCCTTCCATGCTGCACCCCCTAATCTTCTTCCTTCCATGCTGCACCCCCTAATCTCCCTCCTTCCATGATGCACCCCCTAATCTCCCTCCTTCCATGATACACCCCCTAATCTCCCTCCTTCCATGATGCACCCCCTAATCTCCCTCCTTCCATGATGCACCCCCTAAACTCCCTCCTTCCATGATGCACCCCTAATCTCCCTCCTTCCACGCTGCACCCCCTAATCTCCCTCCTTCCATGATGCACCCCTTACTTTCCCTCCTTCCACGCTGCCGCCCCTAATCTCCCTCCTTCCATGCTGCACCCCTTATTCCATGCTTCACCCCTTAATCTCTTTCATTCCATGCTGCATCCCCTCTCCCTCCTTCAATGCTGCACCCCCTAATCTCCCTCTTTCCATACTGCACCCAATCCTCTTATTTAACTTTTCACTTCTCTCAACCTACGTTTCCCCCCTTCTCAAACCTTTCCATCAATTCTGCACCCCACTTTAATCACAATACCACATACTGTCCCCCACTTTTCATCGCCCTCACCTAATTTGTCCCCTTATCTTTTCATTTCAAACATAACATGCATTACGTAACATCCCTCACCCCCCTAATATACTGCACCCTGATTCTTCTCATCTCCCTTATCTATTGCTGTATGAGAATTTCCATACCTGCCTAATCTTATGATGTACCCCACTTCATTATCCTCTATACCATGCTGTACCCCACTTCATTATCCTCTATACCATGCTGTACCCCACTTCATTATCCTCTATACCTTGCTGTACCCCACTTCATTATCCTCTATACCATGCTGTAGCCCACTTTATTATCCTCTATACCATGTTGTACACCACTTCATTATCCTCTATACCATGCTGTACCCCACTTCATTATCCTCTATACCATGCTGTAACCCCCTTCATTATCCTCTATACCTTGTTGTACCCCACTTCATTATCCTCTATACCATGCTGTACCCCACTTTATTATCCTCTATACCTTGTTGTCCCCCACTTCATTATCCTCTATACCATGCTGTACACCACTTCATTATCCTCTATACCATGCTGTACACCACTTCATTATCCTCTATACCATGCTGTACACCACTTCATTATCCTCTATACCATGCTGTACCCCACTTCATTATCCTCTATACCATGCTGTACACCACTTCATTATCCTCTATACCATGCTGTACCCCACTTCATTATCCTCTATACCATGCTGTACACCACTTCATTATCCTCTATACCATGCTGTACCCCACTTCTTTATCCTCTATACCATGCTGTATCCCCTTCAGTATCCTCTATACCATGCTGTATCCCCTTCATTATCCTCTATACAATGCTGTACCCCCACTTCATTATCCTCCATACCATGCTGCACCCCACTTCATTATCCTCTATACCATGCTGTACCCCACTCCTTACATTAGCCGTCCTCCTGATATGCTGCACCCCACTTTTTGAGCTCACATTTCTCAGCTCCCCAATTATCACTACTCCCTCCTTCTTATACTGACATGATGTGCGGACCCTCTTCTTATTCCGATCTTTCAGATTTGATTTTACACCCCAATTTTTCACTTGATTTCTTCCTCTCATCTATTGGTGTACCCCACTTTTTAACTTCTTCCCTCTACTCACCCTTGTTTCTTGTTGCACCCCACTTTTCTACATCCCTTGTTCCATGACTTATCTCTCCTGCCTCCTGGGGTACACCACCTCTTATCCTCCCGTTCTTCTCATCTTATACCGTCCCCCAATTTTCTGACCTTTCTTGCTGTACCCCACCTCTTATGTTCATATCCCTTTATTGTGTGCAACCTCTTCACTAATTTGAACCCCAAATCCTTGCGCCCCACTCACCCCCTCCTCCCCGTATAGCATTGACTGTTGTTCCATCTCTATGGAGCCCCCGACACCCCACCCTCACAATACATCCCCCACACGCGTTACTTCTTCACCCCATATAACATCCTACAAAGTCCCCACCCTGAGGCTTCCCCTTCCCACATCTTAAGTGACTTCTTCCCAAATTCAGGCAAACCCCACTCTCACGTGCCACGATGACTCCTATTGTTGGTTTTCTTGTGGTTTTGAAGAAACCTCAAATCTCCTGTTTACGTCTTCTGCATAAAAAAAGGTCTTTAACCCTCCAAGTGTAGGATTTCGTCTATGCCCCCTCCTGCCCCAGCGTACAAGGTGCCCAGTGGCAGCGAAGGGCTCAGGTGCCCAGGTTGGGCCATTTTTGCTCTCACCTGCTGTATCCTTGCCTCCTGGGCTGGAGTGCTGGTCCAGAGCTGATCCGTGCGGAGTCGCCTGCTCGCTATCTGGCTCTGTATTCCTCAGACTATCGCACAGCTTGCACTTCGTGCTGTACACCCATAGACGGAGCCCTCTCCTACACTAACCCCTTCATTGCCAGGCTTCCCTGCACAGCTGATCCCCACCAACATGCCTGGTCTCATTATAAGCAATGCTAAATGCTCATGTATATCCTAGAAAGGTGCATATAAAGGGATACAACTGATTGTGTGCTATATCACGGAGCATTGCTTTTAGGGGAGAATATATCGGTAATACGAAGATCCTTTTTACATTATACAGCTATAGGGACCCCTCTGGAGAGAGTTCAGCACATGACCATTAAAGATGCTCGGTACTCACAACTAGTGATGAGCGGGCACTACCATGTTCGGGTGCTCTGTACTGGTAACTAGTGATGAGCGGGCACTACCATGCTCGGGTGCTCAGTACTGGTAACTAGTGATGAGCGGGCACTACCATGCTCAGGTGTTCTGTACTTGTAACTAGTGATGAGCGGGCACTACCATGCTCGGGTGCTCAGTACTGGTAACTAGTGATGAGCGGGCACTACCATGCTCAGGTGTTCTGTACTTGTAACTAGTGATGAGCGGGCACTACCATGCTCGGGTGCTCTGTACTTTTAACTAGTGATGAGTGGGCACTACCATGCTCAGGTGTTCTGTACTTGTAACTAGTGATGAGCGGGCACTACCATGCTCGGGTGCTCAGTACTGGTAACTAGTGATGAGCGGGCACTACCATGCTCGGGTGATCAGTACTCGTAACTAGTGATGAGCGGGCACTACCACGCTCAGGTGCTCTGTACTTTTAACTAGTGATGAGTGGGCACTACCATGCTCAGGTGTTCTGTACTTGTAACTAGTGATGAGCGGGCACTACCATGCTCGGGTGCTCAGTACTGGTAACTAGTGATGAGTGGGCACTACCATGCTCAGGTGTTCTGTACTTGTAACTAGTGATGAGCGGGCACTACCATGCTCAGGTGCTCCGTAATTGTAACTAGTGATGAGCGGGCACTACCACGTCCGGGTGCTCTGTACTTGTAACTAGTGATGAGCGGGCACTACCATGCTCAGGTGCTCTGTACTTGTAACTAGTGATGAGCGGGCACTACCACGCTCAGGTGCTCTGTACTTGTAACTAGTGATGAGCGGGCACTACCATGCTCGGGTGCACAGTACTTGTAACTAGTGATGAGCGGGCACTACCATGCTCGGGGGCTCAGTACTCGTAACTAGTGATGAGCGGGCACTACCATGCTCGGGTGTTACTGGTAACTAGTGATGAGCGGGCACTACCATGCTCGGGTGCTTAGTACTCGTAACTAGTGATGAACAGGCACTACCATGCTCGGGTGCTCTGTACTCGTAAGTAGTGATGAGCGAGCACTAACATGCTCGGGTGCTCAATACTCGTAACTAGTGATGAGCGGGCACTACCATGCTCGGGTGCTCAGTACTGGTAACTAGTGATGAGTGGGCACTACCATGCTCAGGTGCTCTGTACTCGTAACTAGTGATGAGCGGGCACTACCATGCTCAGGTGTTCTGTACTTGTAACTAGTGATGAGCGGGCACTACCATGCTCAGGTGCTCTGTACTCGTAACTAGTGATGAGCGGGCACTACCATGCTCAGGTGCTCCGTAATTGTAACTAGTGATGAGCGGGCACTACCACGCTCAGGTGCTCTGTACTTGTAACTAGTGATGAGTGGGCACTACCATGCTCGGGTGCTCAGTACTCGTAACTAGTGATGAGCGGGAACTACCATGCTCAGGTGGTCAGTACTCGTAACTAGTGATGAGCGGGCACTACCATGCTTGCGTGCTCAGTACTCGTAACTAGTGATGAGCGGGCACTACCATGCTCGGGTGCTCAGTACTCGTAACTAGTGATGAGTGGGCACTACCATGCTCGGGTGCTCAGTACTCGTAACTAGTGATGAGCGGGCACTACCATGCTCAGGTGCTCAGTACTCGTAACTAGTGATTAGCGAGCACTACCATGCTCAGGTGCTCTGTACTTGTAACTAGTGATGAGTGGGCACTACCATGCTCGGGTGCTCAGTACTCGTAACTAGTGATGAGCGGGCACTACCATGCTCGGGTGCTCAGTACTCGTAACTAGTGATGAGCGGGCACTACCATGCTCGGGTGCTCAGTACTCGTAACTAGTGATGAGTGGGCACTACCATGCTCGGGTGCTCCGTACTCGTAACTAGTGATGAGCGGGAACTACCATGCTCGGGTGCTCAGTACTCGTAACTAGTGATGAGCGGGCACTACCATGCTTGGGTGCTCAGTACTCGTAACTAGTAATGAGCGGGCACTACCATGCTCGGGTGCTCGTAACTAGTGATGAGCGGGCACTACCATGCTCGGGTGCTCGGTACTCGTAACTAGTGATGAGCGGGCACTACCATGCTCGGGTGCTCAGTACTCGTAACTAGTGATGAGCGGGCACTACCATGCTCGGGTGCTCGTTACTCGTAACTAGTGATGAGTGAGGACTACCATGCTTGGGTGTTGCCCGGGTTATGAGGTACTCGGACCCGGGCAGTGTATAACTGGGGAATGTCACTTTGGTGGCCGTTGCCCAGTTCTGTGACCCCGGGTGCTTTTTAATGGGGAGTATTTACATGGGAGATTAAAGTCATTTGTGTGACGCCACCTGCAGGTTGCGGTTAATGTGGGGGAACCGCCGCTGCTGAGTTGGTTATCTCTGGGGCTGGTGGTAATGGCAGCTGTGGTGGTAGGCCCTCCGCAGGTAGGGCTGAGCCCGGGAGATGTATGGTGGAGACTTTCACCGAAGAAGGGAGGCCACACCGTGGTTGTAATTAACAGTCTCTACTCACTCTTGACCCTTTGACGGCTGGTTCAGGTCCCTGTTGTTCCAGTGCCAGTTTGATGACTCGGTTGCTCTGTCCCCGACACCCTCAGTGTGGTTGGGTCCCCGTAGCTTGGAGCTGATTTGGGGCCCGACTGTCCCTTTTTATGGCAGTCTCCTTGTCCGTACGGCGGGCAGTGTGGACCCTGTAGGGCTGGTCCGTGGTCTCGAACCCTGATCCTCTCGTTACTGCTGATGCCCCCGGATCTGTGGCCAGTGAGGTCTGTGAAGGTCCCCTCACTGTGCAGGTATTTGCCAGGCTGGTGAAGGTGACACCTAACCTAGGGCTCTGTGCCCCGTCAGTGCTCTGGTCCCAGTGGTACTCGGGTGTACCCGCCCTGGCAACCACTCTCCTGTGCCCCCGGGCCACCATTATACGACCCAGCTCTAGGCACGTCTCTACTGCTTGACTCTCTCTACTCTTGACTGCTCCCAGGCCTCTCCCACCAGGCTGTATAGTCCCCTGGACTGGCTCCGTCCTCTAGGTGGCCATCCCTCTTGTGTCTGACAAGCCAATTACCCCTGGTGTGGAGTGGAAAGTAGGGTTTTGGTGTGTGTAGATATTACTGCTGGCACTGGTGTTCCAGGTCCCTGGGGGTAGGCCCTGCATCCTGGTGAGGATGTGTGGCGCCCTGGACAAGCCAGGACGTCACAGGTACTGCAACAACACACCCCACACCCCGGTTAGGAACATCAAGGTCAGACACAAATCCTTGTTGCCTCCCACCAGGGGCTGATATCCACACCAGGTGGGGTAGAGCCAGGCGGTTGGCTCCTCCCACTGAGGAGTTCACAGTCCTGGAGGCGGGAAAAGGAAGCAGATCAGTTTTACCGTTGAGGGAAGTGGTAGTAGAGGAGCTGACTGACCGTGTCCGGGTACGTGGCCCGGGCACCTAAGAGCAAGGTTGGCAGACGGTGGTGACTGTCTGCAGGAGAGGCCGATTGACGCACAACCGTAAAAACCACGGACGGGCGGTGGCCCGCCGGTACCGGATCGGGGAGCGAAGAGAAGCCAGCACCATCTGGCAGGGCCTACGGACCCCGACCAGGCTTGGAGTCACCGTTAAACCGGTCAAATCCGTCAGCGACGGGAACCTCCGGGGTTTCCCAGCAGTAAAGACCCGACTGAAGGCAACCGCTCAACCGTGAAGGGAAATACAGCTACCGCCACAGCTAGAGTTCCCAGGGCCAGCGCCTGCGGGCAAAAGGGGCTCCTCTGGCAAACACACCACTAGGGAGCGGGCTACCGGTGGGAAGCCATCGGGGCCAAAAACACAACAAAGGTGCAGGGAGATACAGTCACCGCCAACCTACCGGGAGTGATCACCGCAGCCGCCTGTGGGACCCGTCCATCCAGCCATCTGTTTTACCAGAGTCTCCGTGTACGTTACTGGCTGAGTGAGTACCACCGTGCCATCTGGCACTGCCCTGCCCCCGCACCTCACCAGACCCCGCCATCCACCTTACAATACCCATCATCGGGCCCCGGGACCACCAAAACCCCCTACCCACGGAGGGGAGAAAACATCTCAGCTGCTCCCTGTCATCGCTCCCGGGATCCCCGTCCAGAGCAGCGGTGGTGTCCCAACCTCACCACAACCGTGGGTGGCGTCACGGACTAAATTCCCCAACCAACCACCCCTTTTCACTCACGGGCGAGGAGTGCCGCTCGAGTCCCCGGGATCCGGCCCACCGCTCGAGCCACCGAGCAGCAGCAGCGCCGGACCCGAGCGTGTAGTGCGAGCGCAGCGTCCCCTCCACGCCTGCGACAACTTGGCGTCACGAACAGGATCTTACCGTTCTACCACCTGGTAGAAGTGCGCCTTGTGTCCCGCTGGAGGTGTCCGGCCGAAAATTTTCAGAATCCGCTATCTTGGGCGCGAAAAGTTCCCCGCTCGAGCGTCTTCCCGAGCAGTGGAGGCGCGAAGGCCGACGCTCCGCCCCTGAAGAGGAGGTGCCGGAAAGAAACCAAGGGGGACGCGGATGGAGAGATGGTGGCGTCTTGGGGCTGGAGCGCCGGAGCACCCGCCACCGGAGCGTCTAAGCTCTGGAGGAGCAGAGGGGGAGTAGCCTTTGAAGACGGCGGCCTGGGTGAGCTCCCTGCCGGGACAGCTGCGTGGCTGGAACGAGAGCTGGGCCGGTTCTGCACGAAGGTCAGGGCGCAGAGCCTGCAGCAGCTGTTGGATTGGAGGGCGGAGATGTGCAGAATGGTCGCCGTAGTGGAGGCCCGTGAGCAAGGGGCCGCGGCGGCCGTGGCGCGTCGTGATCAGGCCACCCAGGTTCCCGAACCAGCCCTGATTGAGTGGGAGCCGTGGACCGGCCCTGCCGCAAGGGGTCCAGAGAGAGTACAGTTGATGTAAGGGGAGATCCCGAGCACGCTGCCCCCACCACCGTTTCCAACGGCGATCAGCGGTTCCGGACTGCACTGCCTATGGAAGGAGAACCGATGTACCGTCCGGTCTCGGACTGGGCCGATCCTCCGCGGTGGTAGCTGCCCCAGGGTCAGCGGTCCTCCGCTGCAAGTTGTCCCCGTTGGGACCACCAGCACCGTTGTGTGATTTGTTAAGAATGTAACCGAATGATAAGAGTAAGCAATCAACCGAACTGTGACCAGATTAGCACCTTGATTGAACCGGCCGTTGCCGGCAACTAGTCCCCGTTGGGACTTTCTGCAACCGTTGCGTAAGGAACTACTTACGGACACGCCCGAGAACTTGCAGGGCAACCACAAACTTAGTGGCATGTAAATAAAAATGTTGGCTTTTACCGTTACCGCCTCCGGAGAGGCAGATTGGAGGAAGGGCCCGCAGTGGAGTAGGCTGGGGCCCGACCACCACCTGGACCGGTGGCCATCCTCCGGGGGTCAGGGGTCCCCCATGGACGTGGGTCCCCTGAAAAGGACCGTACCCGCTCGGGCAATTTGGTTCTGGACTGGGGCAAAGGGTGCTGCCCACTTCTTAGGGGCAGCATCAGGGCCAGGTTGTTTGGGCGGGGGGAGAGCAGAAGCCGTTACCGTTTAGTAACGTTAAACTACCGTGCCTCCCGTAAGGGAAGTTTTATAAGAATGCTTGTGTTTGAAAATGTTCAAATGTCTTTTTTCTTTTTCAGTTTGTGAAAATAAAACTGGTGATGGACGGGCAGCCCGCGGACGGTCTGCGTTTAACCAAGGGGGAATATGGTGCCCTGGACAAGCCAGGACGTCACAGGTACTGCAACAACACACCCCACACCCTGGTTAGGAACATCAAGGTCAGACACAAATCCTTGTTGCCTCCCTCTAGGGGCTCATGTCCACACCAGGTGGGGTGGAGCCAGGCGGTTGGCTCCTCCCACTGAGGAGTTCACAGTCCTGGAGGCGGGAAAAGGAAGCAGATCAGTTTTACCGTTGAGGGAAGTGGTAGTAGAGGAGCTGACTGACCGTGTCCGGGTACGTGGCCCGGGCACCTAAGAGCAAGGTTGGCAGACGGTGGTGACCGTCTGCAGGAGAGGCCGATTGACGCACAACCGTAAGGACCGTGGACGGGCGGTGGCCCGCCGGTACCGGATCAGGGAGCGAAGAGAAGCCAGCACCATCCGGCAGGGCCTACGGACCCCGACCAGGCTTGGAGTCGCCGTTAAACCGGTCAAATCCGTCAGCGACGGGAACCTCCGGGGTCTCCCAGCAGTAAAGACCCGACTGAAGGCAACCGCTCAACCGTGAAGGGAAATACAGCTACCGCCACAGCTAGAGTTCCCAGGGCCAGCGCCTGCGGGCAAAAGGGGCTCCTCTGGCAAACACACCGCTGGGGAGCGGGCTACCGGTGGGAAGCCATCGGGGCCGAAAACACAACAAAGGTGCAGGGAGAGACAGTCACCGCCAACCTACCGGGAGTGATCACCGCAGCGGCCTGTGGGACCCGTCCATCCAGCCGTTTGTTTTACCAGAGACTTTGTGTACGTTACTGGCTGAGTGAGTACCACCTTGCCGTCTGGCACTGCGCTGCCCCCGCGACCCTGCACCTCACCAGACCCCGCCATCCACCTTACAGTACCCATCACCGGGCCCCGGGACCACCAAAACCCCCTACCCACGGAGGGGAAACATCTCAGCTGCTCCCTGTCATCGCTCCCGGGATCCCCGTCCAGAGCAGCGGTGGTGTCCCAACCTCACCACAACCGTGGGTGGCGTCAAGGACTAAATTCCCCAATCCAACCACCCCTTTTCACTCACGGACGAGGAGCGCCGCTCGAGTCCCCGGGATCCGGCCCACCGCTCGAGCCACCGAGCAGCAGCAGCAGTGCCGGACCCCAGCGTGTAGTGCGAGCGCAGCGTCCCCTCCCCGCCCGCGACAGATGCAGTACCTGGTAGTGCCCTGAGTGGCTCAGGGGTGCTACACTTGGGTGCTCTGCACTCGTAACTAGTGATGAGTGGGCACTACCATGCTCAGGTGCTCAGTACTCATAACTAGTGATGAGCGGGCACTACCATGCTCGGGTGCTCAGTGCTCGTAACTAGTGATGAGCGAGCACTACCATGCTCAGGTGCTCAGTACTCGTAACTAGTGATGAGCGGGCACTACCATGCTCGGGTGCTCTTTACTCGTAACTAGTAATGAGTGGGCACTACCAAGCTCGGGTGCTCGATACTCGTAACTAGTGATGAGTGAGCACTACCATGCTCGGGTGCTCTTGTAGCACCCCACAGGGCAGGTGGTTAACCTACTCGTTGCCGGGCCGTATCGGGACGGGTCAGGCATTGTCACGGGTGGCCTTGGCCAGTTCCGTTGCCCCGAGGTGTACAGTAAATGGTGGGTGAAGTGGGGTATTGGGGAGAGTTTGTCATGACGCCCCCTGTGGTATGCGGCCAGGGAGTAGCCGCCGCTGAAGAATTTCCTTGCCAGGGCAGGTGTTATGGCAGCCGGGATGGTGTTGCTCCCCACAGGCGGAGCGGGCTCTGGGTGGATGAAGAGGGAAGGTAATGGGCGCCGGTAAGGACGAGCCAACACAGTCTCTGCGAGTTCAGGGTGTAGTTTACTCACATCTTCAGCTGGCAGCCCGGTCACACTGGT
The DNA here is from genome assembly GCF_048569485.1 of Anomaloglossus baeobatrachus. NCBI lineage: Eukaryota > Metazoa > Chordata > Amphibia > Anura > Aromobatidae > Anomaloglossus > Anomaloglossus baeobatrachus. The sequence continues at coordinate 186,083,724 of NC_134362.1, read as the reverse complement.
CACTGCCGTGATGGGCTCAAGTCGATCCCAGATCTGGTAAGAGGTCACCACCGGTGTTTTGAGAAGGAGAGTGTCCTATTTCTAGGGTGTCCCTCCTCAGCAGTTAGGTACCCTGGCTGAGCTCCCGCTCCAAGCCCCGGGCCTAGTAAAGTCCAAGTTTTCCAGAGATGTCTTGCCAGTTGCCAGAACTATGGTCCTGACAGGTCTGCTCCTGATGTGAGTGTGTTACCTATTTCTACACCAAGTGGAACCCACCCCCAAGTGGCCGACTTCAGTGACTGGGAAGTCCCATGATCGTGATGGCCACCCCGCTGCCTACCCTGAGCCATCCCACCCTGTGTGAAGGCTCTTAAGCTGCATGTAGTGTGTGAATGTGGAACACCAGTGATTAACCCCCCCTTACCTGAGATGGATACCACACCTTAATTGAGGTGCCGTACACTGTGGCGACCAGAGCCTCAGGGGCGCTATACTCTGTACTCGAAACTAGTGATGAGTGAGCACTACCATGCTCGGGTGCTTGGTACTCGTAACTAGTGATGAGCGGGCACTACCATGCTTGGGGACTCAGTACTCCTAACTAGTGATGAGCGGGCACTACCATGCTCGGGTGCTCAGTACTCGTAACTAGTGATGAGTGAGCACTACCATGCTCGGGTGCTCAGTACTCGTAACTAGTGATGAGCGGGCACTACCATGCTCGGGTGCTCAGTACTCGTAACTAGTGATGAGCGGGCACTACCATGCTCGGGTGCTCAGTACTCGTAACTAGTGATGAGCGGGCACTACCATGCTCGGGTGCTCAGTACTCGTAACTAGTGATGAGCGGGCACTACCATGCTCAGGTGCTCAGTACTCGTAACTAGTGATGAGCGGGCACTACCATGCTCGGGTGCTCAGTATTTGTAACTAGTGATGAGCGGGCACTACCATGCTCGGGTGCTCAGTACTCGTAACTAGTAATGAGCGGGCACTACCATGCTCGGGTGCTCAGTACTCGTACCTAGTGATGAGCGGGCACTACCATGCTCAGGTGCTCAGTACTCGTAACTAGTGATGAGCGGGCACTACCATGCTCGGGTGCTCAGTACTCGTAACTAGTGATGAGCAGGCACTACCATGCTCGGGTGCTCAGTACTCGTAACTAGTAATGAGCGAGCACTACCATGCTCGGGTGCTCAGTACTCGTACCTAGTGATGAGCGGGCACTACCATGCTCAGGTGCTCAGTACTCGTAACTAGTGATGAGCGGGCACTACCATGCTCGGGTGCTCAGTACTCGTAACTAGTGATGAGCAGGCACTACCATGCTCGGGTGCTTGATATGGAATCCTTCTTTGAGTAATCGCTACTTAAGCGATTTTCTCCTTCTTTTAAGTGAATACAATAGCCAGTACCCATGTATCATCCCCTGTGTTGGCAATGACAGGGTCAAATCCAGAGAACCATTCAATCCTCTAATACAAACGCAATCCACCCCCCATATAAAGTCTCCATTACAATCCCCCTGTCCTATTTGGCGCAGTTCTGCCGCGGCGTCTCCACGTTCTGCGCTGCGCGCGGCAGGCGATCCATATTTCCTCACTCATATGGTTATTTAATCTAATCTTTTATCACCTCTCACTGGATTTGCATTGATTTCACCGTCTTTTTTCAGAGCAAATTAACAAGTCGCTGTTGAAAATAAAAAATATAGGAAGAGGCGGCTGCATGTGTCAGTGGGGGCACAGCCGGGATATATAGGGTTAATGTCAGAGTACAGGCTTCCCATCATCCGGGTGATTGATCTTTGGTGTCTGCGCTCTCGCTGTTTCCTGGTGGTGAATCACTTGGTGTTTCTGGGATAATTCACTTAATGGTGGAGTGGGTGATTATATTAGAGGCCTCAGTATTCGCTCACGTCGCTCTTCAGAGGTCTTCACCCCAAGATCATAGTATACAAGATGGAGAGAAACACACTGCGCTCTGCCTCGTCTCATAAATGCGGGGGTCATTCTCTCTGGGATTGCATATAACTGTATGCACCGGATATTGGGGGTCTTTTTTCCCCTATGCAAACACTAAAATCCCTCCCACGTTTCATCTCAAGTGTTCAGCTTTTTCCAACAGTCCCAAAGGCAATGAATGCAGCCCTGCAGCGTTTGCCTTTCTCCAGCAGTCCCATAGGCAATGAAAATGAATGGAGCCCTGTAGCGTTCGGCTTTCCCCAGCAGTCCCGTAGACAATGAATTGAGCCCTGTAACGTTTGGCTTTCTCCAACAGTACCTTAGACAATGAATAGAGCCCTCTAGCATTCAGCTTTCTCCAGTAGTGCCATACACAATGAATGGAGCCCTGTAGAGTTCGATTTTCTCCAGTAGTTCCATAGACAATGAATGGAGCCCTGTAGCGTTAGGCTTTCTCCAGCAGTCCCGTAAACAATCAATGGAGCTCTGTAGCGTTTGGCTTTCTCCAGCGGTCCCATAGACAATGAGTGGAGCCCTGTAGTGTTCAGCTTTCTCCAGCAGTCCCATAGACAATGAATGGAGCCCTGTAGCGTTAGGCTTTCTCCAGCAGTCCTATAGGCAATGAATGCAGCCCTGTAGCGTTTGGCTTTCTCCAGCAGTCCCATAGGCAATGAATGCAGCCCTGTAGCGTTCGGCTTTCTCCCGCAGTCATGTAGACAATAAATAGAGCCTTCTAGCATTCAGCTTTCTCTAGCAGTGCCATACACAATGAATGGAGCCCTGTAGCGTTCGGCTTTCTCCAGCAGTCCTGTAGACAATCAATGGAGCTCTGTAGCGTTTGGCTTTCTCCAGCAGTCCCATAGACAATGAGTGGAGCCCTGTAGCGTTCGGCTTTCTCCAGAAGTCCCGTAGATAATGAATGGATTCCTGTACTGTTTTGCTTTCTCCAGCAGTATAGTAGACAATGAATGGAGCCCTGTAGCGTTCCACTTTCTCCACTAGTCCCATAGACAAGGAATGCAGCCCTGTAGTGTTCCGCTTTCTCCACTAGTCCCATAGACAATGAATGGAGCCCTGTAGTGTTCAGCTTTCTCCAGCAGTCCTATAGACAATGAATGGAGCCCTGTAGCGTTCTGCTTTCTCCTGTAGTCTCATAGACAATGAATGGAGCCCTGTAGTGTTCCGCTTTCTCCACTAGTCCCATAGACAATGAATGGAGCCCTGTAGTGTTCAGCTTTCTCCAGCAGTCCTGTAGACAATCAATGGAGCCCTGTAGTGTTCCGCTTTCTCCACTAGTCCCATAGACAATGAATGGAGCCCTGTAGTGTTCAGCTTTCTCCAGCAGTCCTATAGACAATGAATGGAGCCCTGTAGCGTTCTGCTTTCTCCTGTAGTCTCATAGACAATGAATGGAGCCCTGTAGCGTTCTGCTTTCTCCTGTAGTCTCATAGACAATGAATGGAGCCCTGTAGCGTTCGGCTTTCCCCAGCAGTTCCATAGAGAATGAGTGGAGCTCTGCAGTGTTTGGCTTTCTCTAGCAGTCCCATAGGCAATGAATGGAGCCCTGTAACATTCGGCTTTCTCCAGCAGTCACATAGACAATGAGCACTGTACATACTGCACCCACATACATGCAAGCACACACAGTACATATATGTACTCACTACACACATACTGCCCATTGTTCTACACAAATATACTCATTCATTTAATTAGCCGCTATTTATCGGCACCTGATGATAAAGCAGTGCAGGGAGCAGCTTCAGAAAAAATGCAGCAGCTCCAGCCACTAGATGGCAGCATTGTGCACTAGCAGAGGTCAGCAGCTTCCTGGCAATCTGTGATCGTCTACCTGTCCTGGCTCAGACCTGATGTGTAGAGTGCAGAGTAGTCACTATGACAACAGCACAGGAGATGGCGTGACACAAAATGTAGTAATCTGATTACAGCCCTCTACAGTCCTTTATATACCCCCTTATGGTCCCCATGCAATATGACATACCCACATTGCCCCTCGCATACAGCATGATGCCCCCACAGTGTTCCTATACAATGATGGGCCAGCCACACAGCATGATGCCCCCATAGTACGCAAATGCTTCCCACACGTAAGGAACACGTGCCCCCCACAACAATGTAATGCCCCTAAAATGACCCTCACCAAGTATGATGCTCCATAGTGCCCCAATACAGTATGGATCTCCCACCACACAGTATGATGCCACCATAGTACCCCCCACACTGTATAATGCACCAATTGGTATAATGCCCCCAGTGTGCCCCCAATAGCCTTACAATGTATGATACCCCAATACGGTATGGTTGCACATACACATAGTGTGATACTAGTGCCCCCCATCCTGTAAAATGCCCCTGCAAGCAGTATGATGCCCCAGAGCACCCTTCATACCCTAAAAATATATGATGCATCACACCCAATGTAATGTCCCCCAAATCACACCCAATATATGATGTAGTGCCCCAATACAGTATGGTTCCACCACCACACAGTATGATGCCACCATAGTACCTTCCACACTGTATAAAGCACCAATGGTATGATGCCCCCAGTGTACCCATAATACCCTGAAAATGAATTATGCCCCCATATGATGCCTATCACCCAGTATAATGCCACCACAATTAGTACAGTGCCCCCAATAGCCTAACAATGTATGATACCCGTACAATGACCCTCAACAAGTACGGTACCCCAATACAGTATGGTCGCACATACACATAGTGTGATACCACTGTAGTGCCCCCCATCCTGTATAATGCCCCGACAAGCGGAATAATGCCCCCAAAGTGACCATAATACCATAAAATATATGATGCCCCAACACGGTATGATGCCTTGCACCCAATATAATGCCCCCCAAATCAGTATGGTGCCCTCAATAGCCTACAAATTTAGGATGCCCGTACAACGACCCTCCACAATTATGTTGCCTCCATAGTGCCCCAGTACAGTGTTGTTTCCCACACATACTAATGATCCCCCGATAGTGCCACCCACCCAATATAATGATTCCATAACCTCTATGATGTTCTCATAGTGCCCCAAATACCTAACAATCTATGATGCCCACCACCCAGTATAATACCCCCACAATCAGTATGATGCCCCCAGAGTTCCCCCAATGCTATAACAATATATGATGCCTCCCACACAGTGGTACCACCAGAACCCCTCACAGTTTGATGCGCTCACATAGTATGATGCCCCCATATGATACCTCCCACGCAGTATAATGTCCCCATGGTACCCCCAATACCCTCACAATATGATACCCTCATAGTCCCCCCAGTGCCCTCAAACTGCACCCATACCCCCAAGTACGGTGCCCTTTCATACCACTAGCAAAAAAAGTACTCCCCTAGTCCCATTCCCATGAGTGGATCAGATCTGCGCTGAGTGCAGCCACCACAGCAGGAGCGATGTTGTAATCTAGGATGGCACAGGTGAATTGTGGAGGGAGCTCCACCATTAGGCACCAATACAGTTTATCGTGGGGCATGACCCTGACTTATGAGAACTGCAACCCAAATTTAGGACTGGATTGGGGACTGTTGGGGAGCCAGGGGCAGTTGGTTTTAATATTCTGGCTGATGGATGCATCTAGATATTGTAAGGATGCAATGTGGTAGATGGCCGGTATGTGTCACAGAGGGGGAAATCCTCTGTGATCTGAGCCTGGAATGTTTCTCTGGGACTTGTAGTTCCATGAGGATTGTTGTACACTTTCAGGGCTGGGTTCATGGGATGGTCAGAAGTGATGGGCGGGACTGACCATCCACATACCTCCCATACGTAGGTGTGTCTCATGGGATTTAATGGAGCTGTCGTTTGTCACATGATCTCCGTGTGCTGGTGGGAGCCATCTTGGTTGGAGCACATGTGCAGGAGCTCCTGTGCATACAGAGCTAGTGAGGGCTCTGACATGTCAGGGAGCTGCAGAATCCACTGAGGCTGTGAGGAATTGGAACGTGTCCATGGGCCGGGATGTTGAGCCCAGTGTGAGAGTCTCCCTGGACTGGATGGAGGCAGACTGACAGCCTGCAAACCTACTGGCAGGTAACACCCCACAAAGGGGACTTTACTGGCTGATGCCAGAGAATGAACTGTATGAACAATCAGCAGTTTAAACAGACAGTGAGACATTGTCCTGCGGGAAAGTGGCTGTGGCCCATTACACTGCGTGGTTTATGAGGATGTGAATAAATCACCGAGATTCTTTAAGTGACAAAGTGCTTGTGTGTGTCTTGATCCCGCTGCCAGACGTGTGCCCCAAGACGTTCAGGGCCCAGGTCGTCACAATATAGAAGTAAGCACATGTCGGTCTTGTTGCTGGACAGAAATCACTGTGCAGGACCCCTGTAAAGAAAACCACTCGTGTACAGCTATAACAGCGGGCAATTCATCGGTGAGCAATCTGCCGCAGACGCCCTGCCAATCTATTAGCTGGTTGTCATCACACGCCATTAGATAGCACTGAGCTGTGAATAATGTCCTCTCATCTGGAAGAGATAATAGTTTATTTTTCTGGAAAACATGAAGTCACCATCACATAATCTGCACTGAGCGTAGAAGGACCAGTCCGGATTCTACGTAATCCTTAAAATAAGACATGAAGGGGTGAGGACGTGTCCCCTAGTCTGGATTCTACAGTACATAATCCTTAAAGTAAGAAGGGGTGAGGACGTGTCCCCCCCAATCCAGATTCTACAGGACATAATCCTTAAAGTAAGAAGGGGTGAGGACGTGCCCCCCAGTCCGGATTCTACAGGACATAATCCTTAAAGTAAGAAGGGGTGAGGACGTGTCCCCCAATCCAGATTCTACAGCACATAATCCTTAAAGTAAGACATGAAGGAGTGAGGACGTGTCCCCCAGTCCGGATTCTACAGTACATTATCCTTAAAGTAAGACATGAAGGGGTGAGGACGTGTCCTCTAGTCCGGATTCTACAGTACATAATCCTTAAAGTAAGACATGAAGGAGTGAGGACGTGTCCCCCAGTCTGGATTCTACAGTACATTATCCTTAAAGTAAGACATGAAGGGGTGAGGACGTGTCCTCTAGTCCGGATTCTACAGCACATAATCCTTAAAGTAAGACATGAAGGGGTGAGGACGTGCCCCCCAGTCCGGATTCTACAGGACATAATCCTTAAAGTAAGAAGGGGTGAGGACGTGTCCCCCAATCCAGATTCTACAGCACATAATCCTTAAAGTAAGACATGAAGGAGTGAGGACGTGTCCCCCAGTCCGGATTCTACAGTACATTATCCTTAAAGTAAGACATGAAGGGGTGAGGACGTGTCCTCTAGTCCGGATTCTACAGTACATAATCCTTAAAGTAAGACATGAAGGAGTGAGGACGTGTCCCCCAGTCCGGATTCTACAGTACATTATCCTTAAAGTAAGACATGAAGGGGTGAGGACGTGTCCTCTAGTCCGGATTCTACAGTACATAATCCTTAAAGTAAGAAGGGGTGAGGACGTGTCCCCCAATCCAGATTCTACAGCACATAATCCTTAAAGTAAGACATGAAGGAGTGAGGACGTGTCCCCCAGTCCGGATTCTACAGTACATTATCCTTAAAGTAAGACATGAAGGGGTGAGGACGTGTCCTCTAGTCCGGATTCTACAGTACATAATCCTTAAAGTAAGACATGAAGGAGTGAGGACGTGTCCCCCAGTCTGGATTCTACAGTACATTATCCTTAAAGTAAGACATGAAGGGGTGAGGACGTGTCCTCTAGTCCGGATTCTACAGCACATAATCCTTAAAGTAAGACATGAAGGGGTGAGGACGTGCCCCCCAGTCCGGATTCTACAGGACATAATCCTTAAAGTAAGAAGGGGTGAGGACGTGTCCCCCAATCCAGATTCTACAGCACATAATCCTTAAAGTAAGACATGAAGGAGTGAGGACGTGTCCCCCAGTCCGGATTCTACAGTACATTATCCTTAAAGTAAGACATGAAGGGGTGAGGACGTGTCCTCTAGTCCGGATTCTACAGTACATAATCCTTAAAGTAAGACATGAAGGAGTGAGGACGTGTCCCCCAGTCCGGATTCTACAGTACATTATCCTTAAAGTAAGACATGAAGGGGTGAGGACGTGTCCTCTAGTCCGGATTCTACAGGACATAATCCTTAAAGTAAGAAGGGGTGAGGACGTGTCCCCCAATCCAGATTCTACAGCACATAATCCTTAAAGTAAGACATGAAGGAGTGAGGACGTGTCCCCCAGTCCGGATTCTACAGTACATTATCCTTAAAGTAAGACATGAAGGGGTGAGGACGTGTCCTCTAGTCCGGATTCTACAGTACATAATCCTTAAAGTAAGACATGAAGGAGTGAGGACGTGTCCCCCAGTCTGGATTCTACAGTACATTATCCTTAAAGTAAGACATGAAGGGGTGAGGACGTGTCCTCTAGTCCGGATTCTACAGCACATAATCCTTAAAGTAAGACATGAAGGGGTGAGGACGTGCCCCCCAGTCCGGATTCTACAGGACATAATCCTTAAAGTAAGAAGGGGTGAGGACGTGTCCCCCAATCCAGATTCTACAGCACATAATCCTTAAAGTAAGACATGAAGGAGTGAGGACGTGTCCCCCAGTCCGGATTCTACAGTACATTATCCTTAAAGTAAGACATGAAGGGGTGAGGACGTGTCCTCTAGTCCGGATTCTACAGTACATAATCCTTAAAGTAAGACATGAAGGAGTGAGGACGTGTCCCCCAGTCCGGATTCTACAGTACATTATCCTTAAAGTAAGACATGAAGGGGTGAGGACGTGTCCTCTAGTCCGGATTCTACAGCACATAATCCTTAAAGTAAGACATGAAGGAGTGAGGACGTGTCCCCCAGTCCGGATTCTACAGTACATTATCCTTAAAGTAAGACATGAAGGGGTGAGGACGTGTCCTCTAGTCCGGATTCTACAGTACATAATCCTTAAAGTAAGACATGAAGGAGTGAGGACGTGTCCTCTAGTCCGGATTCTACAGCACATAATCCTTAAAGTAAGACATGAAGGAGTGAGGACGTGTCCCCCAGTCCGGATTCTACAGTACATTATCCTTAAAGTAAGACATGAAGGGGTGAGGACGTGTCCTCTAGTCCGGATTCTACAGCACATAATCCTTAAAGTAAGACATGAAGGAGTGAGGACGTGTCCCCCAGTCCGGATTCTACAGTACATTATCCTTAAAGTAAGACATGAAGGAGTGAGGACGTGTCCCCCAGTCTGGATTCTACAGTACATTATCCTTAAAGTAAGAAGGGGTGAGGACGTGTCCCCCAGTCCAGATTCTACAATACATAATCCTTAAAGTAAGACATGAAGGGGTGAGGATGTGTCCCCAAGTCTTGTAATAGAGTTGCTAGCAGATCCCTAATTAGAAGAACAATCTCAGCGATGAGCCTGTCCCTTTGTTTAACGAATTGTATCGGAGTCATAGAAGGGAAGAGTCCCCAAAGATGTGCGAAGTGGGTTAATGATCGCACACACATCTGTTTCTAGTCCATGAAGTGTGGAGTTTCAGAAACTTGTCACCAGGCCTAATTATAAGGACACACAGCGCTGAGCAAGAATATGTAGAGATCTGCTGCCACCTGGTGCTGAAGGAGGGGATGGAGACGCCGTGCTGAAACGCGTTCTGAAAGTAGAGGTTATAACTCTTATCCATATCTTTAAACTGAATGATGGGAATGGACACATACAAAGTAGGGCCCCGGAGAAAATCCTAACAGTACATTTCCCGCCAATACGCTATATGTCCCCACAGTACTTTCCCTCACACACGGTATGATGTCCTCACAGTACATTCCCCCCACACACAGTATGATGTCCCCACAGTACATTCCCCCCAACACGCTATAATGTCCCCATGTCAAACAACCTATAGCCCAGGCTACCTTCACACCCACAGTACATTCCCCCCCACACACAGTAGAATGGCCCCACAGTACATTCTCTCCCCAAACAGTACGATGTCCCCCAGTACATTCCCCCCCACACACAGTAGAATGGCCCCACAGTACATTCCCCCCACACACAGTAGAATGGCCCCACAGTACATTCTCTCCCCAAACAGTACGATGTCCCCCAGTACATTCCCCCACACACTACAACAGAACGAGTATAAATAGAAAAACAAAAAGGATTAGGGAGGCGGTAGAAACATATTTGCATAACCCAGAACATGCGAGAGTAGAGACCACAAGAACGCAATTAACCAGTTGTATACTGGGGAGAATATCAGGTAATATTCAATCTAGCAAAAAAAGCCGCAAGTATATTGTTACAAAAGGCAAAATTTAAAAGGCATTTGCATTAATAAAAATGAGAAATATCCTTATGGATTAAATAAAAAAAAATCAGATATCTAGTTACTTTTTGTTTTTCCATTTATACTCTGTTGTAGTGTTTGTTATGGTTATGATTAAGGAAGTTAACTTCTGAAACGCGTCGACCGCCTGCTTATAACTTGCTACACCATGATTTTTAATTATCTTTAATAAAGATGGATTTTTAAGAAAACCTTTTTTCCTTATGAAGATGTTGCTGCTGGAAAACTTTCTTTTTTCTGCAATCACGTTGAGCCTCCCTAGTTCCATGCACCGTCTGACCTTCTCTACAGCATGAATTAACAAGTATACTACTATTACGGTGAGCTGTATTTTTTCTTTTTACTTTGTGTGATTCCCCCACACACAGTATTATGTCCCCATAATACATTCCCCCCACACTCAGTATATTCTCACAGTACATTCCTCCACACACAGTATGATGTCCCCATAGTACATTCCCCCCACACTCAGTATATTCTCACAGTACATTCCTCCACACACAGTATGATGTCCCCATAGTACATTCCCCCCACACTCAGTATATTCTCACAGTACATTCCCCTCACACACAGTATGATGTCCCCACAGTACATTCCCCCCCACACAGTATGATGTCCTCACAGTACATTCCCCTCACACACAGTATGATGTCCCCACAGTACATTCCCCTCACACACAGTATGATGTCCCCACAGTACATTTCCCTCACACACAGTATGATGTCCCCACAGTACATTTCCCTCACACACAGTATGATGTCCCCACAGTACATTCCCCCCATACACAGTATGATGTCCTCACAGTACATTCCTCCCCACACAGTATGATGTCCTCACAGTACATTCCCCCCACACACAGTATGATGTCCTCACAGTACATCCCCCCACACAAAGTATGATGTCCTCACAGTACATCCCCTCCACACACAGTATGATGTCCTCACAGTACATTCCCCCCACACACAATATGATGTCCTCACAGTACATTCCCCCCACACACAATATGATGTCCTCACAGTACATTCACCCTACACCAAGTACGTTGTCCCCACAGTACATGCACCCCACACACAGTACGATGTCCCCACAGTACATTCCCCCCACACACAGTACGATGTCCCCACAGTACATTCCCCCCCCCCCACACAGTATGATGTTCTCACAGTACATTCCCCCCCCCCACACAGTATGATGTTCTCACAGTACATTCCCCCCCCCCACACAGTATGATGTTCTCACAGTACATTCCCCCCACACACAGTATATCTCCTTTACATTCCCCCCACACAAAGTAGGATGGCCGCACAGTACATTCCCCACACACAGTATGATGTCCCCACAGTACATTCCCTTCACACACAGTATGATGTCCCCACAGTACATTCCCCCCCACACACTGTATATCTCCTTTACATTCCCCCCACACACGGTATAATGTCCTCAATGTAGATTCCCCTACACACAATATCATGTCCTCAGTACATTCACCCTACACCATGTACGTTGTCCCCACAGTACATTCCCCTCACACACAGTATGATGTCCTCACAGTACATTCCCCTCACACACACAATACAATGCCCCCACAGCACATTCCTCCCCAATACAATGTCTCCACAGTACATTCCCCCCACACAGTATGAGGTTCCCACAGTATAATGTCACCACAGTACATTCCCCCCCAATACAATGTCTCCACAGTACATTCCCCCCACACAGTATCAACTCACAACTCTGCTACATTAAAACACAGAACTCTGCTACATCAGTCCAAGATAGTTGTGATATATGCTTTGATCTTCCTTCTTCTGAGCTTCAGTGGTAAATATGTTTTGATCACCTTTTTCTAGTGTTTTCAAGAAGTTATGATACTAAAGGAATGGGAATTCCGTTGTTTCATTGCTTTTTCCTCAACAGCATTTAAAAACTAAATCACGGTTTCTGTAGATGAGTCTTTTATGGACATATCATTACCAAATATGTTTAGTTATTTCATTATATTATCTTGTTACTTGTTTATTGGGAAAATAAAGATTTTGTATACTCACCATAAAATCTTTTTCTCTGAGCCTTCATGTCCCCCCCAATGAAGCGATTAAGATTTTCTGGAAAAATATGCGAGTAGCCCATTGACTTCCATTATACTCCGTACACAAGCCTTGCCTGGCCGAGCATCCAACTGCTTGTTACGAGCACCTGAGCATGGTAGTGCCCGCTCATCACCAATTCAGAGTACCCGAGCATGGTAGTGCCCACTCATCACTAATTCAGAGTACCGAGCCCCCGAGCATGGTAGTGCCCACTCATCACTAGTTACGAGTACAGAGCACCTGAGCATGGTAGTGCCCGCTCATCACTAGTTACGAGTAGAGAGCACCAGAGCATGGTAGTGCCCGCTCATCACTAGATGCCATAGATGAGACGTGTCCTACATTGGACAACCATTCTCTTTTGTTCCCGATTTTTTTCTGGGCGATTGGTCTCTGTAGGATGGGGGTGTCTTGGCTTTTAGATGTGGAAAATTAAATGTTTGTGCCTTTGAAAACCTCTTCCAGCCTCATACACATTAGCCTAAGAAGATTACAATCCGTAATATGTGCAATACAAGGCAATATCGTGGTACCATGTTAGTATTTCAATTGATTTTTCTGGCCATTTCCCAAGAATGAGAAAAGTATTTTAGGAGTGATATAATTTTTCTGGTTAGCCTATAAAGGTATTAGCAGCTTTCAGTCCATCAAGGCTCCGTCTTCAGGCTGAATTACAAACCCCCCCCCAAAAGAAGGGAATTTTGTTACTTACCGTAAATTCCTTTTCTTCTAGCTCCTATTGGGAGACCCAGACGATTGGGTGTATAGCACTGCCTCCGGAGGCCACACAAAGCATTACACTAAAGTGTAAGGCCCCTCCCCTTCTGGCTATACACCCCCCGTGGGATCACGGGCTGCTCAGTTTTAGTGCTAAAGCAAGAAGGAGGAAAGCCAATAACTGGTTTAAACAAATTCACTCCGAAGTAACATCGGAGAACTGAAAACCGTTCAACATGAACAACATGTGTACCCGAACAAAACCAACAATCCCGAAGGACAACAGGGCGGGTGCTGGGTCTCCCAATAGGAGCTAGAAGAAAAGGAATTTACGGTAAGTAACAAAATTCCCTTCTTCTTCGGCGCTCCATTGGGAGACCCAGACGATTGGGACGTCCAAAAGCAGTCCCTGGGTGGGTAAAGAAATACCTCATGTTAGAGCTGCAAAGACAGCCTTCCCCTACGGGGAGGTAACTGCCGCCTGCAGGACTCTTCTACCTAGGCTGGCGTCCGCCGAAGCATAGGTATGCACCTGATAATGTTTGGTGAAAGTGTGCAGACTCGACCAGGTAGCTGCCTGGCACACCTGTTGAGCCGTAGCCTGGTGTCGTAATGCCCAGGACGCACCCACGGCTCTGGTAGAGTGGGCCTTCAGCCCTGATGGAACCGGAAGCCCAGCAGAACGGTAGGCTTCAAGAATTGGTTCTTTGATCCATCGAGCCAGGGTGGCTTTGGAAGCCTGCGACCCTTTGCGCTTACCAGCGACAAGGACAAAGAGTGCATCCGAGCGGCGCAGGGGCGCCGTGCGGGAAATGTAGATTCTGAGTGCTCTCACCAGATCTAACAAATGTAAATCCTTTTCATACCGAAGAACTGTATGAGGACAAAGAAGGGAATTTTGTTTACTTACCGTAAATTCCTTTTCTTCTAGCTCCAATTGGGAGACCCAGACAGTGGGTGTATAGCTACTGCCTCTGGAGGCCGCACAAAGAACTACACTTAAAAGTGTAAGGCCCCTCCCCTTCTGGCTATACACCCTCCCGTAGGAGTACGGATTCCTCAGTTTTAGTACCAAAGCAAGAAGGAGGAAAGCCAATAACAGTTTCAAAAACAAATTCAATCCGATAACAAGATCGGAGAACTTAAGAAACAACATGAACAACATGTGCACCCGAAAAACGAAACCCTAAGAACAAATAGGGCGGGTGCTGGGTCTCCCAATTGGAGCTAGAAGAAAAGGAATTTACGGTAAGTAAACAAAATTCCCTTCTTCTTTTTCGCTCCTAATTGGGAGACCCAGACAGTGGGACGTCCAAAAGCAGTCCCTGGGTGGGTAAAAAGATACCACATGAACGGGCTGTCAGACAGCCCTTTCCTACAGGTGGGCCACCGCCGCCTGAAGGACCTGTCTACCTAGGCTGGCATCTGCCGAAGCGTAGGTATGCACTTGATAGTGTTTGGTAAACGTGTGCAGACTCGACCAGGTAGCCGCCTGGCACACCTGCTGAGCCGTAGCCTGATGCCGCAATGCCCAGGACGCACCCACGGCTCTGGTAGAATGGGCCTTCAGTCCAGATGGAATCGGAAGCCCAGCAGAACGGTATGTGTGAAGAATTGGTTCCTTGATCCACCGCGCCAGGGTGGATTTGGAAGCTTGCGATCCCTTATGCTGACCAGCGACTAGGACAAAGAGCGCATCAGAACGGCGTAGAGACGCCGTGCGAGAAATGTAAATCCTGAGTGCTCTCACCAGGTCCAACAGATGTAAACCTTTTTAAAATTGGTGAACTGGATGCGGACACAAAGATGGCAAAGTGATATCCTGATTGAGATGAAAGGAAGAAACCACCTTGGGAGAAAACTCTGGAATTGGACGCAGTACTACCTTGTCTTGGTGAAACACCAGGAAGGGAGATTTGCAAGATAACGCCGCTAGCTCGGACACTCTTCGAAGAGACGTGACCGCCACAAGAAAAACTACTTTTTGTGAAAGCCGAGAAAGGGAAACCTCTTTCAAAGGCTCGAAAGGCGGCTTCTGGAGAGCAATGAGAACCTTGTTTAGATCCCAGGGTTCCAATGGCCGTCTGTAAGGAGGAACGATATGACAAACTCCTTGGAGAAACGTGCGTACTTTAGAAAGCCGTGCCAAGCGCTTCTGAAAGAATACGGATAGCGCGGAGACTTGACCCTTAAGAGAGCTAAGCGACAAACCTTTTTCCAACCCAGACTGCAGGAAGGAAAGAAAAATTGGCAATGCAAATGGCCAGGGAGAAAACCCTTGAGCCAAGCACCAAGCTAAGAATATCTTCCACGTCCTGTGATAGATCTTAGCTGAGGATGGTTTTCTAGCCTGTCTCATTGTGGCAACAACTTCATGAGATAAACCTGAGGCCGCTAGGATCCAGGACTCAATGGCCACACAGTCAGGTTCAGGGCCGCAGAATTCAGATGGAAAAACGGCCCTTGAGACAGCAAATCTGGACGGTCTGGTAGTGCCCACGGTTGGCCTACCGTGAGATGCCACAGATCCGGGTACCACGACCTTCTTGGCCAGTCTGGAGCGACGAGAATGGCTCGATGGCAGTCGGACCTGATTTTCCGGAGAACTCTGGGTAACAATGCTAGAGGTGGGAACACATAGGGGAGTCGGAATTGCGACCAATCCTGAACCAAGGCGTCTGCCGCCAGCGCTCGGTGATCGTGAGACCGTGCCATGAAAACTGGGACCTTGTTGTTGTGCCGTGACGCCATCAGATCGACGTCCGGCGTCCCCCAGCGGCAACAGATCTGCTGAAACACGTCCGGGTGAAGGGACCATTCTCCTGCGTCCATGCCCTGGCGACTGAGAAAGTCTGCTTCCCAGTTTTCCACGCCTGGGATGTGAACTGCGGATATGGTGGACGCTTTGCTTTCCACCCACGTCAAAATCCGCCGGACTTCCTGAAAGGCTTGGCGACTGCGTGTTCCCCCTTGGTGGTTGATGTACGCCACCGCCGTGGAATTGTCCGACTGAATCCGAATCTGCTTGCCTTCCAGCCATTGTTGGAAGGCTCGCAGAGCAAGATAGATTGCTCTGATTTCCAGAACATTGATCTGCAGGGTGGACTCTTCCTGAGTCCACGTCCCCTGAGCCCTGTGGTGGAGAAACACCGCTCCCCACCCTGATAGGCTCGCATCCGTCGTGACCACTGCCCAGGACGGGGGAAGGAACGACTTTCCCTGTGACAATGAGGTGGGGAGAAGCCACCAACGCAGAGAGTCCTTGGCAGTCTGAGAGAGGGAGACAGTCCTGTCGAGGGACGTCGATTTCCCATCCCATTGGCGTAGAATGTCCCATTGTAGAGGGCGCAGATGAAACTGCGCGAACGGGACCGCCTCCATTGCTGCTACTATCTTTCCTAGGAAATGCATGAGGCGCCTCAGTGAGTGCGACTGGCTCTGAAGGAGAGATTGCACTCCTGTCCGTAGCGAACACTGCTTGTCCAGTGGAAGCTTCACTATCGCTGAGAGAGTATGAAACTCCATGCCAAGATAAGTCAGAGATTGGGTCGGGGTTAGATGAGACTTTGGAAAGTTGATAATCCACCCGAAACTCTGGAGAGTGTCTAGTGCCACCTTCAGACTGTGTTGGCATGCCTCTTGAGAGGGTGCCTTTATAAGCAGGTCGTCTAGATACGGGAGGACCGAGTGACCTTGCGAGTGCAGAACAGCTACTACTGCTGCCATGACCTTGGTGAAGACCCGGGGGGCTGTTGCCAGACCGAAAGGCAACGCTACGAACTGCAGGTGTTCGTCGTGTATGACGAAGCGTAGGAAACGCTGATGCTCTGGCGCAATCGGCACGTGGAGATACGCATCTTTGATATCTATTGATGCTAGAAAATCTCCTTGAGACATTGAGGCTATGACGGAGCGTAGGGATTCCATCCGGAACCTCCTGACTTTTACGTGTCTGTTGAGCAACTTTAGATCCAGGACGGGTCGATATGATCCGTCCTTTTTTGGGACCACAAACAGATTGGAGTAACAACCGTGACCTTGTTCCTGAAGAGGGACGGAGGTCACCACTCCTTCCGCCTTTAGAGCGGCCACCGCCTGCAACAGAGCATCGGCTCGGTCTGGTGGTGGAGAAGTTCTGAAGAAACGAGTTGGCGGACGAGAACTGAACTCTATCCTGTACCCGTGAGACAGAATATCCCTCACCCAACGGTCTTTGACGCGTGACAGCCAAATGTCGCCAAAGTGGGAAAGCCTCCCACCGACCGAGGGTGTGGGAATCGGGGACTGCAAGTCAGGAGGACGCCGTCTTGGCAACGGTTCCTCCGGCTGTCCTTTTTGGGCGTGACTGAGACCTCCAAGAATCTGAGCGTCTCTGGTCTTTTTGAGTCTTCTTTGACGAGGCGAATTGGGACCTGCCCGGTCCTCGAAAGGACCGATAACCAGACTGACCCTTCCTCTGTTGGGGTTTGTTTTGTCTGTGTTGCGGTAAGGATGAGTCCTTACCCTTGGAGTGTTTGATGATTTCATCCAAACGCTCTCCAAACAATCGGTCACGAGAAAAAGGCAAATTGGTTAAGCACTTCTTGGAATGAGAATCTGCCTTCCAATGTCTCAACCACAGGGCCCTACGCAAAACAACGGAGTTGGCTGACGCCACTGCCGTGCGGCTTGTAGCGTCAAGAACAGCATTAATCGCGTACGACGCGAATGCCGCCATTTGCGAGGTCAATGGTGCTACCTGCGGGGCAACTGCACGTGTGACTGAGTCGACTTGCACAAGCCCGGCTGAGATAGCTTGGAGTGCCCATACGGCAGCAAAAGATGGCGCTAACGACGCTCCAATCGCTTCATAGATGGATTTCAGCCAGAGCTCCATCTGCCTGTCAGTGGCATCTTTAAGTGCCGCTCCATCTTCAACTGCAACCAAGGATCTAGCTGCAAGCCTGGAAATTGGAGGATCCACTTTTGGACACTGGGTCCAACCCTTGACCACCTCTCAGGGGGAAAAGGATAGCGTGTATCTTTAAGCCGTTTAGAAAAACGCCTTTCCGGATAAGCGTGGGGTTTCTGGATTGCGTCTCTAAAGTCAGCGTGGTCCAGAAAAGTGCTTAATGTACGCTTAGGATATCTGAAATGGATTCTCTCGTGCTGTGAAGCTGACTCCTCTACAAGAGGAGCTGGTGGGGAAATATTTAACATCTTATTGATGGACGCTATAAGATCATTAACTATGGCGTCACCATCTGGTGTATCTAGATTGAGAGCGGTCCCAGGATCAGAATCCTGATCAGTTACGTCCGCCTCATCACCCATAGATTCATCTCGCTGGGATCCTGACCATTGAGATGAATGTGAAGGCCCCTCATAGCGAGCCCGCTTAGGTTGCCTGGGGCCATCGTCCGAGTCAGAGTCTTCACCCTGAGGTGTATGTGCCCGTCCCGGAGCTTGGAGGTAATTCAGCTGAGGGGGACCAGGGGGCAATGATTGCACAGTGTCCGTGGCCTGAAGTACAGGCCTAGCTCGCAATGTGTCAAGAATTTGTGACATAGTGAGAGACATTCTGTCAGCAAAAGCTGTAAACTCAGTTCCTGTCACCTGGACAGCATTCACAGGTGGTACACCCTGGGTCACGTCCAGCAGAGGTCCCGACTGTGCAAGTGCCGCAGGGGCCGAGCACTGCACACAATGGGGGTCAGTGGAGCCTGCCGGTAGAAAAGTCCCACATGCGGTACAGGAAGCATATAATGTCTGTGCCTTGGCACCCTTGCGTTTTGTGGACGACATGCTGTTGGCTCTCTGCAATGTGAGAGAGTCTATAGCCAAAGGGCGACCAGCGCTATGCAGTACAAAGTATTTGCAGGAACAAAATACTAAGATTACTACTGGCACAAGAGGGGGTGAGCCCTGAGGGCTGCTTACCGCCCGCTGAATAGCGGGTAAGAGGCGCAGAATTCCTTGTCTGGGTCTCCCCGGCTCCCCTCTGCAGCTCAGCGTGTCAGCAGGAATGGCTGCCGGCGTCTGTGGAGAGGGGCGGTCCGTGGGAGTTCCCAAACAAAAGTGCGGGAAACAGTGTCCCCTCTGTGCCTATTGTGAGGGCTGGAGTATGTAAAAACGACTCCAGCCCTCAGCGCTGATGCACTGACCAGCGTCCCGCCCCTCTCCTGACTGGCAGGTCTGGGGGCGGGAACGAACGGAACTAGGCCGCAAAAGCCGGGGACTCGAGTTATCAGCGCGGCCGCCGTAAAAGCGCGGCCCACGCTGAAGTCCCCGGCGCACCACAAGTGCCAGCCGCGCCGCAGTCCCAGCGGCCGGCGCGACCGTTTCCCAAAAGTGTGCCTGCTTCAGCGAAGCTGAATGAGGCCATGGCACAAGCGCCGCAGCGCTGATGTCCCCGGCGCACTACAACACCCAGCATGCTGCGGTGTGAGCGCCAAATGCACGGGGACACAGAGTACCTTGAGGAAGCAGGGCCATGTCCCTGATGTACTCCGCTCCATCCAGCATCTTCTCCAGGGGCTGTAGATGGAGCACGGTCTCAGTGCCTGGAGACCAGTAAATCCCACTTCACCCAGAGCCCTGTAAAAAGGGATGGGGAAGGAATCAGCATGTGGGCTCCAGCCGCCGTACCCGCAATGGGTACCTCAACCTTACAAACACCTCCGACATACAGTGGGGTGAGAAGGGAGCATGCTGGGGGCCCTGTATGGGCCCTCTTTTCTTCCATCCGACATAGTCAGCAGCTGCTGCTGACTAAAAACAATGGAGCTATGCGTGCGTGTCTGACCTCCTTCGCACAAAGCTAAAACTGAGGAATCCGTACTCCTACGGGAGGGTGTATAGCCAGAAGGGGAGGGGCCTTACACTTTTAAGTGTAGTTCTTTGTGCGGCCTCCAGAGGCAGTAGCTATACACCCACTGTCTGGGTCTCCCAATTAGGAGCGAAAAAGAAAGGAAGGCAAGGAGATATCCTGATTAAGATGAAAAGAGGATACCACCTTAGGGAGAAACTCCTGAATGGGGCGCAGCACTACCTTGTCCTGGTGGAACACCAGGAAGGGAGCCTTGGATGACAGCGCTGCTAGCTCAGACACTCTCCGAAGAGACGTGACCGCCACTAGAAAGGCCACTTTCTGTGAGAGACGAGAAAGTGAAACATCCCTCAGAGGCTCGAAGGGCGGCTTCTGGAGAGCAACTAGTACCCTGTTTAGATCCCATGGATCTAACGGCCGCCTGTACGGAGGGACGATATGACAAACCCCCTGCAGGAACGTGCGCACCTGAGAAAGTCGTGCTAGACGCTTCTGAAAAAACACGGATAGTGCCGAGACTTGCCCTTTAAGGGAGCCGAGCGACAAGCCCTTTTCCAACCCAGATTGCAGGAAGGAAAGAAAAGTAGGTAACGCGAATGGCCAGGGGGATACTCCTTGTGCAGAGCACCAGGATAAGAAAATCCTCCACGTTCTGTGGTAGATCTTAGCAGAAGTGGACTTCCTAGCCTGTCTCATGGTGGCAACGACTCCTTGGGATAATCCTGAAGACGCTAGGATCCAGGACTCAATGGCCACACAGTCAGGTTCAGGGCCGCAGAATCCCGATGGAAAAACGGCCCTTGGGACAGTAAGTCTGGTCGGTCTGGTAGTGTCCACGGTTGGCCGACCGTGAGATGCCACAGATCCGGGTACCACGACCTCCTCGGCCAGTCTGGGGCGACGAGTATGACGCGGCTGCAATCGGATCTGATCTTGCGTAGCACTCTGGGCAAGAGTGCCAGAGGTGGGAACACATAAGGGAGCCGGAACTGCGACCAATCTTGCACTAAGGCGTCTGCCGCCAGAGCTCTTTGATCGCGAGACCGCGCCATGAACGTCGGGACCTTGTTGTTGTGCCGCGACGCCATTAGGTCGACGTCCGGCACCCCCCAGCGGCGACAGATTTCCTGAAACACGTCCGGGTGAAGGGACCATTCCCCTGCGTCCATACCCTGGCGACTGAGGAAGTCTGCTTCCCAGTTTTCTACGCCCGGGATGTGAACCGCTGATATGGTGGATGCTCTGTCCTCCACCCACAACAGAATCCGCCGGACTTCCTGGAAGGCTTGCCGACTGCGTGTCCCTCCTTGGTGGTTGATGTATGCCACCGCTGTGGAGTTGTCCGACTGAATTCGGATCTGCTTTCCTTCCAGCCACTGCTGGAAGGCTAGTAGGGCAAGATACACTGCCCTGATTTCCAGAACATTGATCTGAAGGGTGGACTCCTGCTGAGTCCACGTCCCTTGAGCCCTGTGGTGGAGAAAAACTGCTCCCCACCCTGACAGACTCGCGTCTGTCGTGACCACTGCCCAGGATGGGGGTAGGAATGATCTTCCCTGTGATAATGAGGTGGGAAGAAGCCACCATTGCAGAGTCCTTGGCCGTCTGGGAAAGGGAGACTTTCCTGTCCAGGGAAGTTGACTTCCCGTCCCATTGGCGGAGAATGTCCCATTGAAGTGGGCGCAGATGAAACTGTGCAAACGGGACTGCCTCCATTGCTGCCACCATCTTCCCTAGGAAGTGCATGAGGCGCCTTAAGGAGTGCGACTGACCATGAAGGAGAGACTGTACCCCTGTCTGTAGTGACCGCTGCTTGTCCAGCGGAAGCTTCACTATCGCTGAGAGAGTATGAAACTCCATGCCAAGATACGTTAGTGATTGAGTCGGTGACAGATTTGACTTTGAAAAGTTGATGATCCACCCGAAAGTCTGGAGAGTCTCCAGCGCAACATTCAGGCTGTGTTGGCATGCCTCTTGAGAGGGTGCTTTGACAAGTAGATCGTCCAAGTAAGGGATCACCGAGTGTCCCTGGGAGTGCAAGACTGCTACCACTGCCGCCATGACCTTGGTGAAAACCCGTGGGGCTGTCGCCAGACCAAATGGCAGAGCTACGAACTGGAGATGTTCGTCTCTTATCACAAAACGTAGAAAACGTTGGTGCTCTGTAGCAATCGGCACGTGGAGATAAGCATCTTTGATGTCTATTGATGCAAGGAAATCTCCTTGAGACATTGAGGCAATGACGGAGCGGAGGGATTCCATCCGGAACCGCCTGGCGTTCACATGCTTGTTGAGCAGCTTTAGGTCCAGAACAGGACGGAACGAGCCGTCCTTTTTTGGAACCACGAAGAGCTTGGAGTAAAAACCTTGCCCTTGTTCCTGAAGAGGAACAGGGATCACCACTCCTTCTGCTCTTAGTGAGCCCACCGCCCGCAGAAGAGCATCTGCTCGGTCGGGATGTGGGGAAGTTCTGAAGAACCGAGGCGGAGGACGAGAACTGAACTCTATCCTGTACCCGTGAGACAAAATGTCTGTTACCCACCGGTCCTTGACCTGTGGCAGCCAAATGTCGCAAAAGCGGGAGAGCCTGCCACCGACCGAGGATGCGGAGGGAGGAGGCCGAAAGTCATGAGGCAGCCGCCTTGGAAGCGGTTCCTCCGGTTGCTTTCTTGGGGCGTGAGTGAGCCCGCCAGGAATCTGAGCCCCTTTGCTCCTTCTGAGTCCCTTTGGACGAGGAGAATTGGGCCTTGCCGGAGCCTCGAAAGGACCGAAACCTCGACTGCCACCTCCTTTGTTGAGGTTTGCTTGATCTGGGCTGGGGTAAGGAGGAGTCTTTACCCTTGGACTGTTTAATGATTTCAGCCAATTGCTCACCAAACAGTCTGTCTACAGATAGTGGCAAGCTGGTTAAACATTTTTTGGAAGCAGAATCCGCTTTCCATTCTTTTAACCACAAGGCTCTGCGCAAAACCACCGAGTTGGCAGACGCCATTGAGGTACGGTTCGTAGAGTCCAGGACAGCGTTGATAGCATAGGTCGCAAACGCAGACATTTGCGAAGTTAAGGACTCCACTTGCGGCACTGCTGGACGTATGAGAGAGTCCACCTGTGCCAGACCAGCTGAAATAGCTTGGAGTGCCCACACGGCCGCGAATGCTGGAGCAAACGACGCGCCGATAGCTTCATAGACAGATTTCAACCAAAGGTCCATCTGTCTGTCATTGGCATCTTTAAGTGAAGCCCCATCCTCCACTGCAACTATGGATCTAGCCGCAAGCCTGGAGATTGGGGGATCCACCTTTGGACACTGGGTCCAGCGTTTGACCACGTCAGGGGGAAAGGGATAACGTGTATCCTTAAGACGTTTGGAGAAACGCTTGTCTGGATAAGCCTGGTGTTTCTGGACTGATTCTCTGAAGTCAGCTTGGTCCAGAAAAGTACTCAGTTTACGCTTGGGATACCTGAAATGGAACTTCTCCTGCTGTGCAGCTGCCTCTTCTGCTGAAGGGGCTGGGGGAGAAATATCCAACAGTCTATTGATGGCCGCTATAAGGTCATTTACCATGGCGTCACCATCAGGAGTATCCAGATTGAGAGCGGTCTCAGGATTAGACTCCTGATCACCCTCCTCTGTCTCATCATGCAGAGACTCTTCTCGCTGAGACCCTGATCCGCGTGATGACGTGGAGGGTCTCTCCCAGCGAGCTCGCTTAGGCTGCCTGGGACTGTCATCTGAGTCAGAGCCTTCAGCCTGAGATGCCTGGGACCCCCTTGAAGCACGGATTAACTCCAACTGAGGGGGACCGGGGAACATTGACGCAGCAGTGTCCATGGTCTGAGTAACTGGCCTGGCCTGCAAGGTCTCTAGGATTTTTGGCATAGTGACAGACATCTTGTCAGCAAAAACTGCAAACTCTGTCCCCGTCACCGGGACAGGGTTCACCGGCGACTCTGCCTGGGCCACTACCACCATAGACTCCGGCTGACGAAGTGGCACAGGGACCGAACATTGCACACAATGGGGGTCATTGGAACCTGCCGGTAGATCAGCCCCACAAGCGGCACAAGTAGCGTATACAGCCTGTGTCTTGGCACCCTTGCGTTTTGCGGATGACATGTTGTCGTCTCCTCAGAGCAATATAGGGTATACAGCCAAGAAGCGACCTTACAGTGCAATATATATATATATATATATATATGGTATAGAGAAAAAAATACACCAATATAACACTGTGGCACTAGTGGGGCCAGCACTAATGTGCTGCTTACCGCCCGCTTAACGCGGGTGTGTGGTCGCCAGAAATCCCTTGTCTGGGTCTCCCAGAGCCTGTGTCCGTTCTCCAGCCAGACTGCATGTAGGAATGGCTGCCGGCGTCCTGTGGAGAGGGGCGGGCCCTGGGCGTGTGCAGACAAAGTGCGGGAAACCTGCGCCCCACTGTGCTCAGTGAGAGGGCTGGAGTATGTAAATAAGACTCCAGCCCTCGGCGCTGACTATCGTACAGCGTCTCTCCCTTGCCCTGATTGACAGGGTGGGGGCGGGAACGAAGCGGAGCTAGGCCGCAAAAGCCGGGGACTAGATTTCTAAGCGCCGCCGTCGTAAAAGCACGGTCGGCGCTAAGTCCCCGGCGCACCACAAGTCTCAGCCGCGCCGCCGCTCCAGGGGCGGCCGGCGCGGCAGTCCCCAACACATAAAGTCCCTCAGAGAAACTGCAGTGACTGTAACCCCAGCGCACAGCGCTACTGTCCCCGGCGCACTAGCGCACCCAGCAAGTCTGGAGTGTGCGCGGCCTGTCCATACGGGGACACAGAGTACCTGAATGTTGCAGGGCCTTGTCCCTGAACGGTACCCAGCTCCGTATCCAGCAGGTTCTACGGGTCTGTGGATGGAGCCCGGCCTCAGGGCTTGGGGGCCGGTAAGATCCCACTTCCTCAGAGCCCCTCAGGGGGATGGGGAAGGAAAGCAGCATGTGGGCTCCAGCCTCCGTACCCACAATGGGTACCTCAACCTTAACAAACACCGCCAATAGGAATGGGGTGAGAAGGGAGCATGCTGGGGGCCCTAGTATGGGCCCTCTTTTCTTCCATCCGATATAGTCAGCAGCTACTGCTGACTAAACAGTGGAGCTATGCGTGGATGTCTGACCTCCTTCGCACAAAGCTTGAAAACTGAGCAGCCCGTGATCCCACGGGGGGTGTATAGCCAGAAGGGGAGGGGCCTTACACTTTTTAGTGTAATGCTTTGTGTGGCCTCCGGAGGCAGTGCTATACACCCAATCGTCTGGGTCTCCCAATGGAGCGCCGAAGAAAAATGTAATATCAAATTTTGGACTGCTGATCCTTTTACTTATTGGCTGTGGCTCAATTGTACAAGAGAGTTGAGAAAATTGTCACCCAAACGATCGGACGAATCTGGGGGCTAAACAGGTTTGTGACAATCACAGGATATGCCACTTATGCATCATAGATGCGGATCCTTCACTAAGCGCGCAGTCAGTCGTATACATGGACGATCGCATCGCAATGTGTGGCCTGGCAGGCGGCTCTCTTAACCAGAGAGTGACTGCATGTATTTCTATGCAGCTGTCACGCTCAGGTCAGCAGAGCCACCTGCCAGGCCACACATTGTCATTAGTTTTACAGCCTTATGTGACCTTATGTAGAGAACAGGGGATCCTGGCTGCTGGACACTGCAATAAAGGTGACCCAAGCACATATACAGCCCTCATTTAGGATCTGACCACATGATGCAGTCAGGCATGATGTCCAATTGTTTCCCAATCATGCGCCTATTGATCCGCCATAGATGGTCGGCTGCAAATGCGGTCTTCCTGCACCCCAAATTTAATAAGGGACTTACATAGTGACGAGGTGATTGCAGAAACCATAATGAAAGCATATCCCCTGTATGACATGAAAGGAATTGCCTTTAGAAACAGCACCTGTGCCCTACTGACCAGAAGGATTTCACCCACAAATAAATCAAAATTGAAAATTTGATTAATGGGGACACAGATGTCGATATCCCCCCTCCCCCATAAGGTCAGTGGAGGACATTACTGGAATTTACTTCTCAATTACATCTAATTAATGCTTCCAAGACCTGACTTATTTTATTATTTGCACTTTTGTCACAAGACGTTAACAGAACTAGTCCTATAACCAAACTTTTCGGAACCATCCACTGAGAATTGATCCCCTTTGTTTTTGTTCCTCCTCTAAATGGACAAAGCAGTGTCCAGAATCATAGAAAAGGGCATAGTTCCACTTGCGCACCGCTTCCAATGCGAGAGCATCGTTAAATGATATGCTAATGACCCTCTGCTGTGAGCATCATGTGACTGTGATCCGATCTTGTGATCAGATCACAGCTGCGGAGAAGAGGGAGCACTTTCTCCCCATCTCCTCCCCGGCCTGTCTCTGCGTACATCGCACTGCACTCAGATTACATGCGAGTGCAGTGCGATGTTTCACACGCTCCCATAGACTTGTATGGGGCTGCGTGAGCAGAGACTCGCTGCCAAACACAGCATGTTACGATCCATTCTGCATGCCGCTATGGCATGAGAAGTCAATCACAGGTGGACACTGCCCCATAATTTTGCACTAGAGTGAGAGCAATCTGATGATGTTTATCGGCTTGCACTCGCCCGTGCAAATCACAAGTGGAAAGGAACCCAAAGTCAGAGATCCAAACAAAAACAAAAGGGCGCATATGCTCAAAATTTCAGCACACAGATCCCTCGGATAAAAACTTGGGATATGTCATCCAGGCCTTTATTTTTTTCCCCTCCTAGAAATAAATGCACTGGGAATACATCCCAAAAATATGAACTTCTTGTGACTCCCGGCAAGAGACCGATATGAACAACTCAAGGACAGAATTACAGAATGTTGTTTTATTAACAGTTCTCGTGAAGGTTTTATTTCTTCTTCTCCATGTCTTGTTCTGCCGCCTCCTTGGCTTTCTTGGCCCGGATGCCGAAGAGCCGGGCGTTGGCACGAGCCATACGCAGACTGGCAAAGGCTTTGAAGTTCTTCTCTTCCTCTGTGATGACTCTTGGTTTTTCTCTCTTGTAGACCTAGAAAAAAGGGAAAACAGATGGTGAAACCCCCAAAACCGTGCACGGACCAAGGAGATTTGTGAAGCCCATAATACACGGTGCTACAAACTGCGAAGGAATCTCTGATCAATCAGCGATCTACCCAAAACGCTCAGAATTAATAATAATAATAATAATAATTTTATTTATATAGCGCTATTAATTCCACAGCGCTATACATTGTGAGCCCCAATGGGGACAGTGTTGCCAATCTAGAGTCCCTATCTGTATGTTTTTGGAGTGTGGGAGGAAACCGGAGAACCCGGAGGAAACCCACGCAAACACGGGGAGAACATATAAACTCCTTGCAGATGGTGTCCTTAGTGGGACTAGAACCCAGGACCCAGCGCTGCAAGACTGCAGTGCTAACCACTGAGCCACCGTACCGCCCAAAATTAAGGCCATGTGCGCACTAGAAAGTGCCTTTTTCTTAAGAAAAAAACCGGACCCTCTGAAGAAGGGAATTTTGTTACTTACCGTAAATTCCTTTTCTTCTAGCTCCTATTGGGAGACCCAGACGATTGGGTGTATAGCACTGCCTCCGGAGGCCACACAAAGCAATTACACTAAAAAGTGTAAGGCCCCTCCCCTTCTGGCTATACACCCCCAGTGGGATCACTGGCTCACCAGTTTTAGTGCAAAAGCAAGAAGGAGGAAAGCCAATAACTGGTTTAAACAAATTCACTCCGAAGTAACGTCGGAGAACTGAAAACCGTTCAACATGAACAACATGTGTACCCGAAAAACAACCAAAAGTCCCGAAGGACAACAGGGCGGGTGCTGGGTCTCCCAATAGGAGCTAGAAGAAAAGGAATTTACGGTAAGTAACAAAATTCCCTTCTTCTTCGGCGCTCCATTGGGAGACCCAGACGATTGGGACGTCCAAAAGCTGTCCCTGGGTGGGTAAAGAAATACCTCATGTTAGAGCTGCGAAGACAGCCCTCCCCTACGGGGAGGCAACTGCCGCCTGCAGGACTCTTCTACCTAGGCTGGCGTCCGCCGAAGCATAGGTATGCACCTGATAATGTTTGGTGAAAGTGTGCAGACTCGACCAGGTAGCTGCCTGGCACACCTGTTGAGCCGTAGCCTGGTGTCGCAATGCCCAGGACGCACCCACGGCTCTGGTAGAATGGGCCTTCAGCCCTGATGGAACCGGAAGCCCAGCAGAACGGTAGGCTTCAAGAATTGGTTCTTTGATCCATCGAGCCAGGGTGGCCTTAGAAGCCTGCGACCCTTTGCGCTTACCAGCGACAAGGACAAAGAGTGCATCCGAACGGCGCAGGGGCGCCGTGCGGGAAATGTAGATTCTGAGTGCTCTCACCAGATCTAACAAATGTAAATCCTTCTCATACCGATGAACTGGATGAGGACAAAACGAAGGCAAAGAGATATCCTGATTAAGATGAAAAGAGGATACCACCTTAGGGAGAAACTCCTGAATGGGGCGCAGCACTACCTTGTCCTGGTGGAAGACCAGGAAGGGAGCCTTGGAAGACAGCGCTGCTAGCTCAGACACTCTCCGAAGAGATGTGATCGCTACCAGAAAAGCCACTTTCTGTGATAGTCTAGAAAGTGAAACCTCCCTCAGAGGCTCGAAGGGCGGCTTCTGGAGGGCAACTAGTACCCTGTTCAGATCCCATGGATCTAACGGCCGCTTGTATGGGGGAACGATATGGCAAACCCCCTGTAGGAACGTGCGCACCTTAGAAAGTCGTGCTAGACGCTTCTGAAAAAAGACGGATAGCGCCGAGACTTGTCCTTTAAGGGAGCCGAGCGACAAACCTTTTTCTAACCCAGATTGCAGGAAAGAAAGAAAGGTAGGCAATGCAAATGGCCAGGGAGACACTCCCTGAGCAGAGGACCAGGATAAGAATATCCTCCACGTTCTGTGGTAGATCTTATCAGACGTGGGCTTCCTAGCCTGTCTCATGGTGGCAACGACCCCTTGGGGTAAGCCTGAAGACGCTAGGATCCAGGACTCAATGGCCACACAGTCAGGTTCAGGGCCGCAGAATTCCGATGGAAAAAAGGCCCTTGGGACAGTAAGTCTGGTCGGTCTGGTAGTGCCCACGGTTGGCCGACCGTGAGATGCCACAGATCCGGATACCACGCCCTCCTCGGCCAGTCTGGAGCGACGAGTATGACGCGGCTGCAGTCGGATCTGATCTTGCGTAGCACTCTGGGCAAGAGTGCCAGAGGTGGAAACACATAAGGGAGCCGGAACTGCGACCAATCTTGCACTAGGGCGTCTGCTGCTAGAGCTCTTTGATCGCGAGACCGTGCCATGAAGGTTGGGACCTTGTTGTTGTGCCGGGACGCCATTAGGTCGACGTCCGGCCTTCCCCATCGGCGACAGATTTCCTGAAACACGTCCGGGTGAAGGGACCATTCCCCTGCGTCCATGCCCTGGCGACTGAGGAAGTCTGCTTCCCAGTTTTCTACGCCGGGGATGTGAACCGCGGATATGGTGGAGGCCGTGGCTTCCACCCACATCATAATCCGCCGGACTTCCTGGAAGGCTTGCCGACTGCGTGTCCCCCCTTGGTGATTGATGTATGCCACCGCTGTGGAGTTGTCCGATTGAATTCGGATCTGCTTCCCTTCCAGCCACTGTTGGAAGGCTAGTAGGGCAAGATACACTGCTCTGATTTCCAGAACATTGATCTGAAGGGTGGACTCCTGCTGAGTCCACGTACCCTGAGCCCTGTGGTGGAGAAACACTGCTCCCCACCCTGACAGACTCGCGTCTGTCGTGACCACCGCCCAGGACGGTGGTAGGAAGGATCTTCCCTGTGATAATGAGGTGGAAAGGAGCCACCACTGCAGAGAGTCCTTGGCCGTCTGGGAAAGGGAGACTTTCCTGTCCAGGGATGTTGACTTCCCGTCCCATTGGCGGAGAATGTCCCATTGAAGTGGACGCAGATGAAACTGCGCAAACGGAACCGCCTCTATTGCCGCCACCATCTTCCCGAGGAAGTGCATGTGCCGTCTTAAGGAGTGCGACTGACTTTGAAGGAGAGCCTGCACCCCAGTCTGTAGAGACCGCTGCTTGTCCAGCGGAAGCTTCACTATCGCTGAGAGAGTATGAAACTCCATGCCAAGATACGTTAGTGATTGGGTCGGTGACAGATTTGACTTTGGGAAGTTGATGATCCACCCGAACGCCTGGAGAGTCTCCAGTGCAACATTCAGGCTGAGTTGGCATGCCTCTTGAGAGGGTGCCTTGACCAGTAGATCGTCCAAGTAAGGGATCACAGAGTGTCCGTGAGAGTGCAAGACTGCTACCACTGCCGCCATGATCTTGGTGAACACCCGAGGGGCTGTCGCCAGACCAAATGGCAGAGCTACGAACTGAAGATGGTCGTCTCCTATCACGAAGCGTAGAAAGCGTTGGTGCTCTGTAGCAATCGGCACGTGGAGATAAGCATCTTTGATGTCTATTGATGCTAGGAAATCTCCTTGAGACATTGAGGCAATGACTGAGCGGAGGGATTCCATCCGGAACCGCCTGGCGTTCACATGCTTGTTGAGCAGTTTTAGGTCCAGAACAGGACGGAACGAGCCGTCCTTTTTTGGCACCACAAAGAGATTGGAGTAAAATCCTCGCCCCCGTTCCTGAGGGGGGACAGGGATCACGACTCCTTCTGCTCTTAGAGAGTCCACCGCCTGCAGCAGGGCATCTGCTCGGTTGGGGTGTGGGGAGGTTCTGAAGAACCGAAGTGGAGGCCGAGAACTGAACTCGATTCTGTACCCGCGAGACAAAATGTCTGTTACCCACCGGTCTTTGACCCGTGACAGCCAAATGTCGCAAAAGCGGGAGAGCCTGCCACCGACCGAGGATGCGGAGGGAGGAGGCCGAAAGTCATGAGGTAGCCGCTTTGGAAGCGGTTCCTCCATTTGCTTTCCTGGGGCGTGAGTGAGCCCGCCAGGAATCTGAGCTCCCTTGTTCTTTCTGAGTCCTTCTGGACGAGGAGAATTGGGCCTTGCCCGAGCCTCGAAAGGACCGAAACCTCGACTGCCACTTTTTCTGTTGAGGTTTACTTGTTCTGGGCTGTGGTAAGGAAGAGTCCTTACCCTTGGACTGTTTTATGATTTCAGCCAATGGCTCACCAAACAGTCTGTCTCTAGATAATGGCAAGCTGGTTAAGCATTTTTTGGAACCAGCATCTGCTTTCCAGTCCTTTAACCACAAGGCTCTGCGCAAAACCACAGAATTGGCGGACGCCATAGCGGTACAGCTCGTAGATTCTAGGACAGCATTGATAGCATAGGTCGCAAACGCAGACATTTGCGAAGTTAGGGACGCCACCTGCGGTACTGCTGGATGTATGATAGCATCCACCTGTGCTAAACCAGCTGAAATAGCTTGGAGTGCCCACACGGCCGCGAATGCTGGAGCAAACGACGCGCCGATAGCTTCATAGACAGATTTCAACCAAAGGTCCATCTGTCTGTCGTTGGCATCTTTAAGTGAAGCGCCATCCTCTACTGCGACTATGGATCTAGCCGCAAGCTTGGAAATTGGGGGATCCACCTTTGGACACTGGGTCCAGCGTTTGGCCACCTCAGAGGGAAAAGGATAACGGGTATCCTTAGAACGTTTAGAGAAACGCTTGTCTGGATGAGCGTCGTGTTTCTGGATCGATTCTCTGAAGTCAGAGTGGTCCAAAAAAGCACTTAATTTACGCTTGGGATACAGGAAATGGAACTTCTCCTGCTGTGCAGCTGCCTCCTCTGCTGAAGGAGCTGGGGGAGAAATATCCAACAGTCTATTAATTGCCGATATAAGGTCATTAACCATGGCGTCACCATCAGGGGCATCCAGATTGAGAGGGGCCTCAGGATTAGAATCCTGATCACCGTCCTCAGTCTCATCACAGAGAGACTCTTCTCGCTGAGACCCTGAGCAGTGTGATGACGTCGAGGGTCTTTCCCAGCGAGCTCGCTTAGGCTGCCTGGGACTGTCATCTGAGTCAGAGACTTCAACCTGTGATGCTTGAGACCCCCTTGAAGTACGGATTAGTTCCAACTGAGGGGGACCGGAGAGCATAGACACAGCAGTGTCCATGGTCTGAGTAACTGGCCTGGACTGCAAGGTCTCCAGGATTTTTGTCATAGTCACAGACATTTTATCAGCAAAAACTGCAAAGTCTGTCCCCGTCACCGGGGCAGGGTTCACAGGCGTCTCTGCCTGGGCCACTGCCACCATAGGCTCTGGCTGACGAAGTGCCACTGGGACTGAACATTGCACACAATGTGAGTCATTGGAGCCTGCCGGTAGATCAGCCCCACATGCAGTACAAACAGTGTACACAGCCTTTGTCTTGGCACCCTTGCGTTTTGCGGATGACATGTTGCTGCCTCCTCAGAGCAGTACAGGGTGTCCAGCCAAGAAGCGACCTTACAGTGCAACTATATATATATATATATGGTACCAAGAAAAAAGTACACTAATATAACACTGAGGCACTAGTGGGGCCAGCACTAAAGTGCTGCTTACCGCCCGCTTAGGAGCGGGTGTGTGGTCGCCGAAATCCCTTTAGTCTGGGTCTCCCAGAGCCTGCTGCCTTTCCCCAGCCAGACTGCATGTGTAATGGCTGCCGGCGTCCTTGTGGAGAGGGGGGGGCGGGCCCTGGGCGTATACAGACGAAGAGCGGGAAGCCTGCTTCCCACTGTGCCTAGTGAGAGGGCTGGAGCATGTAAATAAAGCTCCAGCCCTCGGCGCTGCCAATTGAGCAGCGTCTCTCCCCTACCCTGATTGACAGGGTGGGGGCGGGAACGAAGCGGCGCTAGGCCGCAGAAGCCGGGGGCTAAAGTTAGAAGCGCCGCCGCCGTAAAAGCGCGGTCGGCGCAAAGTCCCCGGCGCACCACAAGTCGCAGCTGCGCCGCCGCTCCAGGAGCGGTCGGCGCAGTAGTTCCCAACATGTAACGTCACTCAGCAAAGCTGCAGTGACCTAACCCCAGCGCACAGCGCTACTGTCCCCGGCGCACTATAACGCTCAGCAAGCCTTGAGAGTGTCCGTGCCTGCCGGGGACACCGAGTACCTGAATGATGCAGGGCCTTGTCCCTGACTGTACTCATGCTCCAAATCCAGCAGGGTCTCTGGGTCTGTGGATGGAGCCCGGCCTCAGGGCTTGGGGGCCGGCAAGATCCCACTTCCACAGAGCCCTCCAGGGGATGTGGAAGGAAAACAGCATGTGGGCTCCAGCCTCTGTACCAGCAATAGGTACCTCAACCTTACAAGCACCACCGCGGGTGAGAAGGGAGCATGCTGGGGGCCCTATATGGGCCCTCTTTTCTTCCATCCGATATAGCCAGCAGCTACTGCTGACTACAAACAGTGGAGCTATGCGTGGATGTCTGACCTCCTTCGCACAAAGCAGAAAACTGGTGAGCCAGTGATCCCACTGGGGGTGTATAGCCAGAAGGGGAGGGGCCTTACACTTTTTAGTGTAATTGCTTTGTGTGGCCTCCGGAGGCAGTGCTATACACCCAATCGTCTGGGTCTCCCAATGGAGCGCCGAAGAAAGAATCCCGCACCCTCGGTAAAAAACGGCACCCGCGTTTTTGCCGCGGATTTCCGGCAAATTGGTCCCCGCGGTTTTTACCATTATATATGGCAATAACCACAGGTACCTGCGGAAAAGAAGTGACATGCTCATTAATTCCGCAGCGGAAAATGCGCGGGTATAAAAAAAAAAAAAAAAAAAAAAAACAACAACATGAAAAAAAAAAAAAAGTGTGTGCACATCATTTTTTTCCAAACCCATAGGATTTGCTGGGGAATGACTGCAGCAATTCCACGGCAAAATCCGCAGCGTGCGCACAGGGCCTAAAGAAGGGAATTTTGTTTACTTGCCGTAAATTCCTTTTCTTCTAGCTCCAATTGGGAGACCCAGACAATTGGGTGTATAGCTATGCCTCCGGAGGCCACACAAAGCACTACACCAAAAGTGTAAAGCCCCTCCTCTTCTGCCTATACACCCCCCGTGCTCCCACGGGCTCCTCAGTTTTGGTGCAAAAGCAAGAAGGAGGAAAAAAAAATTATAAACTGGTTTAAAGTAAATTCAATCCGAAGGAATATCGGAGAACTGAAACCATTCAACATGAACAACATGTGTACACAAAGAACAACAGCCCGAAGGGAACAGGGGCGGGTGCTGGGTCTCCCAATTGGAGCTAGAAGAAAAGGAATTTACGGTAAGTAAACAAAATTCCCTTCTTCTTTGTCGCTCCATTGGGAGACCCAGACAATTGGGACGTCCAAAAGCAGTCCCTGGGTGGGTAAATAATACCTCATAATAGAGCCGTAACGGCTCCGTCCTACAGGTGGGCAACCGCCGCCTGAAGGACTCGCCTACCTAGGCTGGCATCTGCCGAAGCATAGGTATGCACCTGATAAGTGTTTTGTGAAAGTGTGCAGGCTCGACCAGGTAGCTGCCTGACACACCTGCTGAGCCGTAGCCTGGTGCCGCAAGGCCCAGGATGCTCCCACGGCCCTGGTAGAATGGGCCTTCAGCCCTGAGGGAACCGGAAGCCCCGAGGAACGATAAGCTTCGAGAATTGGTTCCTTGATCCACCGAGCCAGGGTTGATTTGGAAGCTTGTGTCCCTTTACGCTGGCCAGCGACAAGGACAAAGAGTGCATCCGAGCGGCGCAGGGGCGCCGTACGAGAAATGTAGAATCTGAGTGCTCTCACCAGATCTAACAAGTGCAAATCCTTTTCACATTGGTGAACTGGATGAGGACAAAAAGAGGGTAAGGAGATATCCTGATTGAGATGAAAGGGGGATACCACCTTAGGGAGAAATTCCGGAACCGGACGCAGAACCACCTTGTCCTGGTGAAACACCAGGAAAGGAGCTTTGCATGACAGCGCTGCTAGCTCAGACACTCTCCGAAGTGAAGTGACTGCTACTAGGAAAACCACTTTCTGCGAAAGGCGTGAGAGAGAAATATCTCTCATTGGCTCGAACGGTGGTTTCTGAAGAACCATCAGAACCCTGTTCAGATCCCAGGGTTCTAACGGACGCTTGTAAGGAGGGACGATGTGACAAACCCCCTGCAGGAACGTGCGTACCTGTGGAAGTCTGGACAGGCGCTTCTGAAAAAACACAGAGCGCAGAGACTTGTCCCTTAAGGGAGCCGAGCGACAAACCCTTTTCCAATCCGGATTGAAGAAAGGACAGAAAAGTGGGCAAGGCAAATGGCCAGGGAGAAAAACCCTGAGCAGAGCACCACGACAGGAATATCCTCCACGTCCTGTGATAGATCTTGGCGGACGTTGGTTTCCTAGCCTGTCTCATAGTGGCAATGACCTCTTGAGATAATCCTGAAGACGCTAGGATCCAGGACTCAATGGCCACACAGTCAGGTTGAGGGCCGCAGAATTCAGATGGAAAAACGGCCCTTGAGACAGCAAGTCTGGTCGGTCTGGTAGTGCCCACGGTTGGCCGACCGTGAGATGCCACAGATCCGGGTACCACGACCTCCTCGGCCAGTCTGGAGCGACGAGGATGGCGCGGCGGCAGTCGGCACTGATCTTGCGTAACACTCTGGGCAACAGTGCCAGCGGAGGAAACACATAAGGGAGTTGAAACTGCGACCAATCCTGAACTAAGGCGTCTGCCGCCAGAGCTCTGTGATCGTGAGAACGTGCCATGAATGCCGTGACCTTGTTGTTGTGCCGGGACGCCATTAGGTCGACGTCCGGCATCCCCCAGCGGCAACAGATCTCCTGAAACACGTCCGGGTGAAGGGACCATTCCCCTGCGTCCATGCCCTGGCGACTGAGAAAATCTGCTTCCCAGTTTTCCACGCCCGGGATGTGAACTGCGGAGATGGTGGAGGCCGTGGCTTCCACCCACATCAAAATCCGTCGGACTTCCTGGAAGGCTTGCCGACTGCGTGTTCCGCCTTGGTGGTTGATGTATGCCACCGCTGTGGAGTTGTCCGACTGAATTCGGATC
The DNA here is from genome assembly GCF_048569485.1 of Anomaloglossus baeobatrachus. Taxonomy (NCBI): domain Eukaryota; kingdom Metazoa; phylum Chordata; class Amphibia; order Anura; family Aromobatidae; genus Anomaloglossus; species Anomaloglossus baeobatrachus. Next base: position 186,047,721 of record NC_134362.1, on the reverse strand, counting down.
TGCTTGCCTTCCAGCCACTGCTGGAACGCTTTTAGGGCAAGATACACTGCCCTGATTTCCAGAACATTGATCTGAAGTGAGGACTCTTGCTGGGTCCACGTACCCTGAGCCCTGTGGTGGAGAAAGACCGCTCCCCACCCTGACAGACTCGCGTCCGTCGTGACCACCGCCCAGGATGGGGGTAGGAAGGATTTCCCCTTCGATAATGAAGTGGGAAGAAGCCACCACCGAAGGGAAGCTTTGGTTGCCTGAGAGAGGGAGACGTTCCTGTCGAGGGACGTCGGCTTCCTGTCCCATTTGCGTAGGATGTCCCATTGAAGAGGACGCAGGTGAAACTGCGCGAAAGGGACTGCCTCCATTGCTGCCACCATCTTCCCCAGGAAGTGCATGAGGCGCCTCAAGGGGTGTGACTGACCTTGAAGGAGAGATTGCACCCCCGTCTGTAGTGAACGCTGCTTGTTCAGCGGAAGCTTACTATCGCTGAGAGGGTATGAAACTCCATGCCAAGATATGTCAGTGATTGGGCCGGTGTCAGATTTGACTTTGGAAAATTGATGATCCACCCGAAACTCTGGAGAGTCTCCAGAGTAGCGTTGAGGCTGTGCTGGCATGCCTCTTGAGAGGGTGCCTTGACCAGCAGATCGTCTAAGTAAGGGATCACCGAGTGACCCTGAGAGTGGAGGACCGCAACTACTGCAGCCATGACCTTGGTGAAAACCCGTGGGGCTGTCGCCAGGCCGAACGGCAGAGCCACGAACTGAAGGTGTTCGTCTCCTATGGCGAAGCGCAGGAAGCGCTGATGCTCTGGAGCAATCGGTACGTGGAGATAAGCATCTTTGATATCGATCGATGCAAGGAAGTCTCCTTGGGACATTGAGGCGATGACGGAGCGGAGGGATTCCATCCGGAACCGCCTGGTCTTTACGTGTTTGTTGAGCAGTTTTAGGTCCAGGACCGGACGGAAAGACCCGTCCTTCTTTGGAACCACAAACAGGTTGGAGTAAAAACCGTGACCCTGTTGCTGAAGAGGAACAGGGACCACCACTCCTTCTGCCTTCAGAGTGCCCAGCGCCTGCAGAAGAGCATCGGCTCGCTCGGGAGGCGGAGATGTTCTGAAGAATCGAGTCGGAGGACGAGAGCTGAACTCTATCCTGTAACCGTGAGACAGAATGTCTCTCACCCAACGGTCTTTTACCTGTGGCAGCCAGGTGTCGCAAAAGCGGGAGAGCCTGCCACCGACCGAGGATGCGGTGTGAGGAGGCCGTAAGTCATGAGGAAGCCGCCTTGGTAGCGGCACGTCCGGCGGTCTTTTTAGGGCGTGACTTAGACCGCCATGGATCGGAGTTCCTCTGATCCTTCTGAGGCCTTTTGGACGAGGAGAATTGGGACCTGCCCGCACCCCGAAAGGACCGAAACCTCGACTGTCCCCTCCTCTGTTGGGGTAATTTTGGTTTGGCCTGGGGTAAGGATGTTTCCTTTCCCTTGGATTGTTTGATGATTTCATCCAATCTCTCACCAAACAAACGGTCGCCAGAAAATGGCAAACCGGTTAAGCACTTTTTGGAAGCCGAATCTGCCTTCCATTCCCGTAGCCACAAGGCCCTGCGTATTGCCACCGAATTGTCGGCTGCAACCGCCGTACGGCTCGCAGAGTCCAGGAAAGCATTAATAGCGTAGGACGCAAATGCCGACGTTTGAGAGGTTATGGACGCCACTTGCGGCGCAGACTTACGAGTGATTGCGTCAATTTGCGCTTGACCCGCTGAAATAGCTTGGAGTGCCCATACGGCTGCGAATGCTGGAGCAAAAGACGCGCCGATAGCTTCATAGATGGATTTCAACCAGAGCTCCATCTGTCTGTCAGTGGCATCCTTGAGCGAAGCCCCATCTTCAACTGCAACTATGGATCTAGCCGCCAGTCTGGAGATTGGAGGATCCACCTTGGGACACTGAGTCCAGCCCTTGACCACGTCAGGGGGGGGAAGGGATAACGTGTATCCTTAAGGCGCTTGGAAAAACGCTTATCTGGACAAACTCGGTGTTTCTGGACTGCCTCTCTGAAGTCGGAGTGATCCAGAAACATACTCGTTGTACGCTTGGGGAACCTGAAACGGAATTTCTCCTGCTGAGAAGCCGACTCCTCCACTGGAGGAGCTGAGGGAGAAATATCCAACATTTGATTGATGGACGCGATAAGATCATTCACTATGGCGTCACCATCAGGAGTATCCAGGTTGAGAGCGGCCTCAGGATCAGAATCCTGAACAGCTACCTCCGCTTCATCATACAGAGAGTCCTCCCTCTGAGACCCTGAACAATGTGATGAGGTCGAGGGGATTTTCCAGCGAGCTCGCTTAGGCGGTCTGGGGTTGCGGTCCGTGTCAGAGACCTCAGCCTGGGATCTATGAGACACCCCGGGGGAACATTGTTGTTCCAACTGAGGGGAACCAGGGGGCAATGATTCCACAGTGCCCATGGTCTGAGATACCGGTCTGGACTGCAAAGCTTCTAGTATCTTAGCCATAGTCTCAGAAAGCCTTTCAGTAAAAACTGTAAACTCAGTCCCTGTCACCTGGACAGTGTTAGCAGGTGGTTCCCCCTGGGCCACCCTTAGCAGAGGCTCCGGCTGAGAAAGTGCCACAGGGGCCGAGCAGTGCACACAATGAGGGTCAGTGGAACCTGCCGGTAGCGAGGTCGTACATGCGGCGCAGGCAGCATAGTAAGCCTGTGTTTTGGCACCCCTGCTTCTTGTGGGCGCCATGCTGTTGTCTCCCCAGAGCAACACAGGAGGGTATATAGCCAAAAATCAACCGTGCACCATACAGTGTAAAGTATAGCCTATAAACATATAATCTATAAGTACACTTCTGCACAAGTGGGGCCAGCACCTGAGGTGCTGCTTACCGGCCGCTCAAAGCGGTTGTGTGGCCACCAGAATCCCTGCCTGGGTCTCCCAGAGCTTGTCTCCCCTCTCCAGCGTCAGAGGAGCTGACAGGAATGGCTGCCGGCGTCCTGAGGAGAGGAGGGAGCCGTGGGCGTGACCCAGAAAGTGCGGGAACTGGTGCCCCACTGTGCACAGTGAAGGGGGAGTATGCAAAGCATGCTCCAGCCCTCAGTGCTGCCGTCCTGTACAGCGTCCCGCCCTTCCCCTGACTGGCAGGCCTGGGGGCGGGAAGAGAATGAGACTAGGCCGCAGAAGCCGGGGACTCGAGTTATAAGCGCGGCCGCCGTATAAGCGCGGTCGGCGCGGAAGTCCCCGGCGCACTAACAGTCCCAGCCGCGCCGCAGTGATAACAATGGCAGCGGCGGTCAGCGCGGTAGTCCCCATACACTAACACACTCAGCGACGCTGCAGTGTGTAATGGCACAAATGCGGTCAGCGCCGCGGTCCCCGGTGCACTAGCACACCCAGCAATGCTGGAGTGTTGCTGTGCGCGGTCCCCACGGGGACACAGAGTACCTCAAAGTAGCAGGGCCATGTCCCTGACGACACTCGGCTCCTATCCAGCAGAGTCCTCAGGAGCTGTGGATGGAGCACTGTCTCCGTGCCTGGAGACCGATTAGGATCCCACTTCACCCAGAGCCCTAAGGGGGATGGGGAAGGAAAACAGCATGTGGGCTCCAGCCTCCGTACCCGCAATGGATACCTCAACCTTAACAACACCGCCGACAAGAGTGGGGTGAGAAGGGAGCATGCTGGGGGCCCTGTTAAGGGCCCTCTTTTCTTCCATCCGACATAGTCAGCAGCTGCTGCTGACTAAGCTGTGGAGCTATGCGTGCATGTCTGCCTCCTTCGCACAAAGCAAAAAACTGAGGAGCCCGTGGGGTGTGTAGGCAAAAGGGGAGGGGCTTTACACTTTTAGTGTAATACTTTGTGCGGCCTCCGGAGGCATAGCCTATACACCCAATTGTCTGGGTCTCCCAATGGAGCAACAAAGAAATCTTAATTATTTTAACTTCCAGCTTTGTGGGGGGGGGGGGTAGCTTTGATCCTTTTCTGTTCCCCATGACTGTGCCCAATCTCCAGAAAGAAATGGGGTAGAACCCGACCGGCTGCATAGAGCTTGGAACTCGACCGTGTCCAGCAGTTATAATGTAGATTGTGAGTCTGGCCTCCCCAAACATCAGAGCCCGACTTCTCAAATGACTAGTCATGAGCGAGCACTATCATGCTTGGGTGCTCAGTATGCTTTTCCAGAAGATTCCAGAAACATGCTGAAGTTCCCCGTTGACTTGCATTATGTCCATCTGCCTGTTAAGAGTACTGTAGTGTTTACTTATTAGTACAAGTGACCTTATGCACAGACAGGGAAACGTTCCCAGACAGCTCCAAAATCTTGTAGAAGAGAAGAGAAACAGCCGGTATAGCTACAAACATAGCAACTGCACATTAATACCTATGGATGTAGAATGGAAATTCCTGCATTTGTAATATGGAGGTTTCCCAATATTTTTGTCCATATAATGTACATTATCCACTGACCTTATAACTGATGAGACTGGTGTACTTGCTACAAGAATATCCATGCCAGAATGGCTGTGTGTGAGATATAGAATATATACAACACAGCCATTCAGAGAGATATATATATACCGTATTTTTCGCTTTATAAGACGCACCGGAATATAAGACGCACCCCAAACTTAGACACAGAAAAAGGTAAAAAAAAGAAAAATGGGGTCTGTCTTATACTCCGGTGTTCTCTTACCGGAGGGGGGCAGCAGTGGTGGTGAAGCGGGGTCACAGGAGGCACAGGTTGTGCTGGCAGGCGCGGCAGGTCAGTGGCAGCGGGGTCCTTGGTTGCAGGTGCCGTGGCGTCCGTGGTTGCAGGCGCGGTGGCGTCCGCGGTGGCAGGATCCGTGGGGTCCGTGGAGGCGGCAGCAGCCGTGGCGGGTGAGCCGTGCAGCAGGCCGGTGCAGTGAGTGTCCGCGGTCCCGGTTCAGTGGTGGCAGTGGCGACTGCTCAGTGGTGGCAGGGACTGCTCAGTGGTGGAGTGTGTCCGCGGTCCCGGTTCAGTGGTGGCAGCGGCGGTGGCGACTGCTCAGTGGTGGCAGGGACTGCTCAGTGGTGGAGTGTGTCTGCGGTCCCGGTTCAGTGGTGGCAGCGGCGGTGGCGACTGCTCAGTGGTGGCAGGGACTGCTCAGTGGTGGAGTGTGTCTGCGGTCCCGGTTCAGTGGTGGCAGCGGCGGCGACGGCTCAGTGGTGGGAGTGGCAGCGACGGCTCAGTGGTGGGAGCGGCGGCAACTGCTCAGTGGTGGGAGCGGCAGGGACTGCTCAGTGGTGGAGTGTGTCCGCGGTCCCGGTTCAGTGGTGGGAGTGGCGGCGACGGCTCAGTGGTGGGAGCGGCGGCGACTGCTCAGTGGTGGCAGCGGCAGGGACTGCTCAGTGGTGGAGTGTGTCCGCGGTCCCGGTTCAGTGGTGGCAGCGGCGGCGACGGCTCAGTGGTGGGAGCGGCGGCGATGGCTCAGTGGTGGGAGCGGCGGCGACGGCTCAGTGGTGGAGTGTGTCCGCGGTCCCGATTCAAGTAATGGCGCCCGGAGCGACGCATGCGCAGATGGAGCTCTCATCCAAGGGCTCCATCTGCGCACGCGCTGACTCCCGGAGCAGCGCGTGCGCAGATGGAGCTCTCATCCAAGAGCTCCACCGGCGCCATCATTTGAAAGTGGGACCGCGGACAACTGGTAAGCTGCACAGCCGCCCGCCCCCATGCTAGCAGGCTGCCCGCCCACCCTGCGTACAAGCCGCCGGGTACCTGTGCTTGCGTGCGGTGGCAGCCGGGTACCCATGGCTGTGTGCGGGCGGCAGCGGGGTAACTGTGTGAGGGCGGCAGCCGGGTACCTGTGTGAGGGCGGCAGCCGGCCGCCGCCCGCACGGGCACCCGACTGCCGCTCGCACACAGCACCCGGCTGCCGCCCGCACACAGCCATGGGTACCCGTCTGCCACCGCATGCAAGCACAGGTACCCGGCTGCCGACCCCACACAGCACCCGCTGCCGCCCGCACACAGCCACGGGTACCCGGCTGCCGCTGCACGCAAGTACAGGTACCCGGCCGCCCGATCGCCTCAGACAGGACCCCCCCCCCCCCCGCTACCGCTTTATAAGACGCACCCCCCATTTTCCTCCCAAAATTTGGGGAGGAAAAGTGCGTCTTATAAAGCGAAAAATACGGTATATATATATATATATATATATATATATATATATATATATATATATATATATATATATATATATATATATATATATATATATATATATATATATATATATATATATATATATATTCTTATCTCTCACATGCAGCCAAATATATATGGCTTTATTTGTTGTAATATACAAAAACAAAGAGATGGATATATAGATATACACACACACACACACGATAGAGATCTCCCCCTCTCTATTTTTTATATTAATATATTATATTCTTAGCCTATATTATATAATATATTTATAAATTTATATATTATACTATACATATTTTATATATCACCCCTCCCCCCATATCCATCATATAGATATCTAGCTCTAGCCATATATAAAAAAAATATATAATATATATTAAAAAAAAAAAAAAAAAAATACAACAAATATAGCCATACACAAAAGTCAACAATAAAAACTTACAATGCGGATTGGCATGATTGCGCCCTTCAGTTGGGTGGCCATCTTCAATTCTTCAGCCTGGAAAATAAAATAAAAATTGGTATAAGATTTTACGGCAGAGACCATATATAGGCAGGTTTTACGCAGCCTCTGACCATAGATATTAACGCCTACATGAGGCTATAGGGAATAGGGATGTGAATGAAAAACTGCCGTAATATGCAGGGCAGGTGACCGTATTGGAAACAGCGGTTGCCATGAGCTCCACAGTGAAGTTTGCATGGGTATAAAACACCACTTACCGAGCTGTCTCCCTTCTTGGGAGCGGAGGGTTTGCGTGGGAAGATGATCAGTTTGGAGCGGTACTCTTTTAGCCTCTGCACATTGGCCTGCAGGGATTCTGTAGACTTGTTGCGACGACGATGATCCACCGAAATCCCAATAGTGCGGGCGACCTTCTTGTTGATGCCGGCAGCCTGCAGGAGAGCATGGTGTTACAAAACCATATACACTCAAGTCAAATAGTCCGATGACCGTTCCAAACAGCCATCAGACTAAAGGGTTCAAGGGAATCATCACAGACATACAGAGATTCCGGAGATTTGTCATCATGCGGTCGTCAGCCCTATAAGGCCCATCATTTGCTCTGTGAAGCTTTATCACAGCTGACTTTGATGTAGCAGAGCCGTATTTACACTATACATTTCAAAGTCGTATGATATATCTGTACATATACAATGCACAAGATATGGAGTCACACGGAAAGATGCATCAAAAATAGCTCAGTAGTTCATTATTCCACTGCTTTGATTTTCCAAACTAGGTGGAATCTTATTGGCTGTAGTGGAATAAGTCGCCACTTTTCTCATCTGTTTTGACACATCTCTCCCTTGGAGTCCACTTTAGGGCTGATTGTAAATTTACAGGCATCCAGGTTAATAACTCACCTTGAGTTCCTCCAGACTGAAGCCTCTTCCAAGCCGCACTTTTGTGTGATACCGGACGGTCGGACATCTCACCACGGGCCTGACGGGTCCTGCAATGGGCCTTGGAGCTATCAGACGGGCTTTCGCCTGACGTGTCTTGCGCCTGTTTGGGTTATAAATGTACAGGTGAGAATCTACCAAAGGACAGGTACTGGCATAACACAGATCATGGCTTTATACAAGGACTTAAGGTACCGTCACACTAAGCGACGCTCCAGCGATCCCACCAGCAACCTGACTTGGCAGGGATCACTGGAGCGTCGCTACACGGGTTGCTGGTGAGCTGTCAGGCAGATCTCACCAGCAACCAGCCCCCAGCCAGCAGCACGTGTGGAAGCGATGCTGCGCTTAGTAACTAAGGTAAAATATCGGGTAACCAACCCAATATTTACCTTTGTTACCAGTGCACACCGCTTAGCGCTGGCTCCCTGCACTCCTAGCCACAGTACACATCGGGTTAATTACCCGATGTGTACTCCAGCTACACGTGCAGGGAGCCGGCACTGGCAGCGTGAGAGCGGCGGATGCTGGTAAGGTAAATATCGGGTAACCAAGGTAAGGGCTTCTTGGTTACCCGATGTTTACCGTGGTTACCAGCGTCCGCAGAAGCCGGCTCCCTGCTCACTGCACATTCAGTTGTTGCTCTGTCGCTGTCACACACAGCGATGTGCGCTTCACAGCGGGAGAGCAACAACTAAAAAATGGCCCAGGACATTCAGCAACAACCAACGACCTCACAGCAGGGGTCAGGTTGTTGCTGGATGTCACACAGCAACATCGCTAGCAAGTCGTGCCTCAGCAGCGATGTTGCTTAGTGAGACGTGGCCTTTACAGTGAAAGGGGTTGTCTGGTGAAGATGAGAAGCTGATCTACAGGGGTGGGGGGGGTGGGGGTCCGACCACTGGAAGCCACAGAGCAGGGCAATTTTATGTCCATTGGTGTGCATGCTCAACCACTGCTCCATTCATTCTCTTTAGTATTTAGGGACACTGCCCTGAGCCTTTTCAGGCAGCCCCGGAGGTCAAGCATGAGCACCGTTGCTACATACTAAAAGGATAAAAGTGCCTTGTTCTGATGATCATGGCAGGTCGTAGGGGTCATACGTCCACCAAGCTAGAAGTCATCACTAATGATGAGCCTGCACTGCCATCATCGGGTGCCCTGTACTCAACGAGGAGAGGGATGCTCTGATGGGTGCTAAATAGGTGCCTGAGTATTATTGGAAGTCAATGGGGAATGCAAGCATTTTTCGGACAAATGCAGAGCTCCCCGTTGACTTCCAAAAATACTCAGGTACTCAAGTAGCGCACATCCAACTGCTTGTTATGAGTACAGAGCATGCGAGTATGGTACTCCTCATTCATCACTAGACATCCCCTATACTGGACAACTCACTTCCTACTATAAGCCACAGAATGTATAGGGACCCCTATAATGCCAAGCAGGGATCTTGCATTTCTACGTCACCCATACACTGGCAAATAGAGGGATCATTGCCTCACACGTCGCAGTCTACAGTCATCAGCAAAAAGGGGTTCAAATGTGGAATCATCACGGAAGTTGCAGAGATTCCGGAGAATGTGTCATCATCTGACCGTAGACCTGGACCACACATACCGGCAGATCTTTCTAGGCGCTGCCAATGAACTTACCTGCGGATCTTTCTGGCTGGCTGGTTAAACCAGGTGGCCACTCGTCGCTGCCAGTCCTTGTGGAAGTGAGGCTTCAAGATCATGCCATTCCTGCTGGGGGCCATGGCGACTTAATCCCTAAAAAAAAAAAAAAAAGGAGGAACATTTTTTTTTAAAACTTTTCAAGAGAGTTAGTGCTTTGTATGGAAGTCACGTGTATTTATAGCAATGTGCAGGACATATGCACAGACCCAATAGATTACAGCTCAGCACAGTCCTTTATATAATTAGTGTTAACCAGAAAGTTGTTTTTTTTTTGAGAGACTAATCAATTTCTGTTTGTGGGCAGAAAAGCTCAACAATCGCTAAAACAAATGGGGCAGGAACACAAATGGGTGTGTGTGTGTGTGTGTCTTATTACTCAAACTTCAAATGGTCAGAACGTGGAGGGAAAATAAATATATATATATTACATATATTTTATCACCTCCCCATAGGGGAGACTAACTTTCTGATCACAGGGGTCCAACCACTGGGACCCCCACCAATCCAAGCAAGGGGGTTCCGGAAAGGCCCATCCTGCATAGAGTAAAGGTTCTCAGGGGGCCTTGGCGCTCAGAACCTTCTCCCCCGCATCACTTCTATTTTAATTTACAGTCTACAGTCATCAGCAAAAAGGGGTTAAAATGTGGAATCATCACGGAAGTTGCAGAGATTCCGGAGAATGTGTCATCATCTGACCGTAGACCTGGACCAGGGGGCTCGTGGGGGGGTAAATCAGACTGCCAAGACCCCCAGCGAATCAGAGATTTTGCATTCATGAAGCCAGGTCTTGGGACTGGTGGGGGTCCCGGTAGTTGGACTCCATACAATCAGCACGTTATCCACTAGTCTATGGATAGAAGACCACTTTTTTTTTCAGGGGTGGGGACCCTTTAACAGTCATCTCCCCTCCACAGGAAAATTAGGTGGGGGGGGGGGGGGCAGGGGGTTTACTGTCAAGACCCCCTGAGATAGTCCATTCAAGATGGGCCTTCAGAACCCCCAATAACTGACACCAGGAGAAGTTGCAATCTACAAGCAATGCTGAAAGGGCATAAGCAGCTGCAAGAAGCTCCTGCGCCGCTTATCTCCAGGACAGGAAAGCATTTAACTGGTTAATGAGAAACATGTCAGGTCAGTAATGGAGGCGGCATGATCGCTGCCAGACCCTGGGTGCAACCATTAATATGCTCCCCACTGCAGTCACAGGAAACCGCAGAGCCACATACACACAGCTGTATGTAGGCGACTCCTAAACATCCCCCCTGCAGACCCCGTACAGCCCGCTCTCCGGTCACCAGGCCTCACCGGAGGTCTCAACATCGCCAAACAACCGTAAACTCCCCCCTAATAAGGCCTCCACACCAACGACCGGGAGCACAGGATCAAATCCCACCCGACCAGTCCATCTCACGTGACGCAGAGCCCGAGGATGGCACCGGATAGTAAAATCTGCCGCCGCAGCCCCATCCAACATACCTCTGTGGGGAGAAAATGGCCGGAAAGAAAGGAAGAAGGCTCCCGATGCACTATGGGATATGATACGTTACAGCCAATCACAAGTAAGGAATATCAGCGGCCAATCAAAAGACACGTAAGGAACGTACACTTCCGCCAGTAACTGCAGCGTGCAGCGTGCCCTTACTAATAATGGAGAAGCGAACGTAAATAAACTTTATTGAAACTTTACAGTTTATGCTGAGATTGTGTTAATGAATCTAGTGAGCAATAAAGTTTGAAAACATAAAATAGCAATAAAATCAGTTTCTATTGATGTGTGAGTGTATATCCCTGTATACATCTATACACATATGATGGACAAATCCAGGTCCCCTCCTACCTTCGTGACCTCAGAGGGAGCACTGCTCCACCCCTGGCTGGAGTTATGGACAAAATCCACAACATGGAATATGGCCATAACTTGGCCTGGGAGCGTCGTAGGCGGACGCCAATGCTCAAGATTAATTATATAATTTAATCAGCCTAAAGCACACTAGAAACTACAATATATACAATAGGGAATCTACAGAATATACATATGTCAGAGTACAGTTACAATCAAAGCATGGGTTACAAACAGGCATACACAGTTCAATCAGTTACCTTGTGCGTCTGGCCACAGGGGGGCGCTGTAGACCAGGTTTCCAGGAACTCCCACAGATGTTTCCTACACGTGCCCCCAGCGAAAGAACACTGGAAAATGGCCGAAGTAGGGTTATCAACCTGGGCAGATCCAGGTCCCCTCCTACCTTAGTGACCTCACAGGGAGCACTGCTCCACCCCTGGCTTGAGTTATGGACAATATCCCAACATGGAATATGGGCCATAACTTGGCCTGGGAGCGTCGTAGGCGGACGCCAACGCTCTCATTGTGACAGCTATGAATTTAGCCACAGAACGAGGGGACTCATGACCTGTCTGCCAGTTCCCCATTGGCTGATATCACGCCTGGGGCATTTCCCAATGTCCTGCTCCCATAAAAAGGGTGTGCCGGCATCGTCCGCATGCGGAGACACCATTTTTATGGTTGCCATATTTATCGGAAATATGGCTTGCGAGATATGAACCATTTTTTACTGGAGTCGTTCTGTCTGCTAGTTCCATAGCCTTGCTAATGAGATACAACTCTTGTTACAGGGTGACGGCAGGGAGTCATCCTGTGTCCATTGTTCCCACACCACCTCATCTCCATATCACAGGACATGGCCATGGAGGTGTAAGTGGAACACTGAGAACAAGAAGGGAGGGGGCACTGCCAGGGAGTGATGAGGGATTATGACTGGAGTCATAATTCATCTTCATATCCCGGGATTTGCCTCACACCTCCCCCCTTTTGAGGGCGCTAGGGGGCAGCACACTCCGGTGTTCCCCCGTGCGCCCGTCCGCAACCTCTCCTTGTCGGGACAGCCCGTCTGCGTTACCGTGGTCACGGCCCCTTTTGTGGCGAATGGTGAAGTTGTATTGCTGGAGCGCAAGGCTCCATCGCAACAATCGCCCATTCGTCCCAGAGACGGTGTGCAACCAGCTGAGGGGATTGTGGTCCGTCTCCACGATGAAGTGGCGCCCGTATAGATAGGGTTGCAGACGCTGCAGGGCCCACACTATGGCCAGGCACTCCTTCTCCATCGTGGAATAGGCAACTTCCCTTGGTAACAGCTTCCTGCTCAGGTACAAGACTGGGTGCTCTTGGCTCGCAGAGTCCACCTGGCTGAGCACCGCACCGAGGCCGAAGTCACTGGCGTCGGTCTGTACTACAAACGGCCGCGTGAAGTCGGCTGCCTGTAGCACGGGCGGGCTGGACAGGGCGTCCTTTAGGGCCCGGAAGGCTGTCTCGCAGTCCATTGTGCAATCGACTGCAGAGGGCAGCTTCTTCTTGGTGAGGTCCGTCAAGGGCTTTGCCAGGCTACTATAGCATGGAACAAACCTCCTATAGTACCCAGCGGTCCCCAAGAAGGACATCACCTGCTTCTTGGTCCTGGGGGTGGGCCAGGATGCGATGGCTTCCACTTTCTCAGGCTCGGGCTTCAGTGTTCTCCCACCTACCCGGTGACCGAGGTACTGGACCTCGCTCATGGCCAGCTGACACTTCCCCGGCTTGATGGTCAAACCTGCCCGGTGGATCCGCCTGAGCACCTGTGCTAGATGCTCTAGGTGGTCCTCCCAGGTGGGACTGAAGACGGCAATGTCATCCAGGTACGCGGCCGCGTACCCTTCAAGTCCCTTGAGCAGGGTGTTGACCATCCGCTGGAAAGTGGCAGGGGCATTCCTCATCCCGAATGGCATCACCGTGGACTCGTACAGTCCAAATGGGGTAATAAAGGCAGAGCGTTCCCTGGCCTTGCGAGTCAGGGGGATCTGCCAATATCCCCGGCTCAGATCCATGATGGTCAGGTACTGAGCCCCGGCCAACTGATCGAGCAGGTCATCGATGCGTGGCATTGGGTACGCATCGGCGACCGTGACCGCATTGAGCCCCCTGTAGTCCACGCAGAACCGAGTGGTTCGGTCCTTCTTAGGGACGAGGACTACAGGCGAGGCCCAAGCGCTGTTGGATGCCTGGATCACCCCCAGCTTCAGCATCTCGTCAATCTCCTGGCGCATGTGTTGCTGCACCTCCAGGGAGACCCGATATGCTGAACGCCGGATCGGGGGATGATCCCCAGTGTCCACGTGATGGACAGCCAAGTCAGTCCTTCCGGGCTGGTTGGTAAACAACCCCCGGAAGGGGTGTAGGGTGGCCCACAGCTGGGACCGTTGGTCCTCGAAGAGCTGGTGGCCAACCTCCACATCCTCAATGGATCCGCCTGCCCTAACCTGGGCTAGCATATCCAAGAGGGTTTCCGCTTCTCCCTCCTCGGGCAGGTTGCACACGGGGAGCGCACATGCCTCCCGCTCATGATGTGCCTTCATCATGTTCACATGGAAGGGCTTCCGCCTTCCACGGGCAGGGTCCAGGGTGACCAGGTACGTCACAGGGTTGAGCTGCTGGTACACGAGGTATGGGCCCTCCCAGGCTGCCTGAAGCTTGTCCTGTGGTACGGGGACCAGTACCCACACCTTCTGACCCACTTGGTAGGTCCTCTCACAAGCGTTCTGGTCGTACCAACGCTTCTGATCGGCCTGGGCTTGAGCCATATTGTCGTGTACCAGTTGCGTCAAGGCCTGCATTTTGTCCCGGAAGCGCATGACATACTCGATAACCGACACTCCAGGGGTGGCCAAATCCCCTTCCCAAGCCTCTTTCACCAGAGCCAGGGGGCCCCGCACACGTCGCCCGTACAGGAGCTCAAACGGTGAGAATCCTGTTGAGGCCTGTGGAACCTCCCGGTAAGCAAATAACAGGTGTGGGAGATACCGCTCCCAGTCACGCCCATGGGAGTCGACCAACATCTTAAGCATCTGCTTTAAGGTGCCATTGAACCGCTCGCACAGGCCATTAGTCTGTGGATGGTACGGGCTGGCCACCAGATGTCGCACCTGGACTTGCTTACAGAGGGCCTCCATCAGCTGGGACATGAATTGGGTCCCCCGGTCAGTGAGCATTTCCTGGGGAAAACCCACTCGGGAGAAAATCTCCAGCAATGCGGTGGCCACCTTGTCAGCCCGAATGGACGACAAGGCCACTGCTTCTGGGTACCGGGTGGCATAGTCCACTACCGTCAGTATGAAGCGTTTCCCGGAGCTGCTGGGGATGGCCAGCGGGCCGACCAGATCCACAGCCACCCTCCTGAAAGGCTCATCGATGATTGGCAGAGATACCAGTGGGGCTTTGGGGCGTGGCCCCGCCTTCCCCACTCTCTGACAGGTTTCACACGAACGGCAGTAGGCAGCCACATCGGCCCCCATTTTTGGCCAGTAGAAATGCTGGTTTAACCTGGCCTTGGTCTTAGCGATCCCTAGGTGTCCGGCCATCGGAATCTCATGTGCGATCCGCAACAACTCCGTCCGGAACGGATAGGGTACCACCAACTGTCGGTCCCTGGGCCACGCCTCCGGTGAACCCTGCTGGACCGTGGCCCGGTACAGCCGTCCTTGGTCCCAGACCACTCGCTCCGGGTCCGAGTCCGAGGGAGGCTGTGCCGCCTGCTCCTTAAGAGCTTTCAGGCTGTCGTCAGCTTCTAACGCTGCCTGAAACCCCTGACTAGATGTGGCCAGAATCGACGAGACTGTCACATCTTCAGTCAGTACCCCGGGACCTGTGTCCTGGCCTCCACCTGACTCGGCTGCCACTTGGTCAGAAGGGGAAGAGCTATCGGACCTCCGGGAGGCCCCTTGGCTTCCAGCACTCCCACTGCGGGTGACAGCGGCCACAGCCGCTGCGACCGTGGGTCGTGCCTGCTCCTCCTCCGTTCCTGACCAAGTCGCCGGTTCAGGCAGACCTACCTGGCTTCCTGACACCCCGGTTGTGGGGGAACCATGCACCGAGATCTTACCTGGGAGCACTTCCGCTCCTGGACCGGCCCCAATCTCACCTGCCTGTTCCCCTCCTGCAGCAACAGAACCCCGCTGTGAAATCTCTGGGGACCCCACATTTGCTGTGGTAGCCCCCACCCCACACACTGGTCCTCCCCCTGCAGCACCCTGCTCTCTGCTTATCCCTGCAGAGGGCAACAGATCCCAGCTCACAGGCTGGTTACTTGTAGAGGCATTGTCACACCTTTCTCTGACCCCCTCCCCTGTCACAGCTGCAGCTGAGTGTGTGTCTATGGTGTCTATGCAAGCAGAAATATCAGAGGTCACTCCCTCCTCCCTTACATCATTCATAGATAACACATTAACATTGTCCGGAGGCATGTCAGTACTGGCTGAAGGTTCAGCCCTTGGTTGGGGCCCAAACTGGGAGGTTATTTGCCCCAAATCTGTCCCAAGTAGCACGTTTGCAGGGATCCGATCAGTTACCCCCACCTCCCTCACCCCTCGCCCTGCGCCCCAGTCCACATAAATGTCAGCAACAGGCAGCGCCGGGTCAATGCCTCCAATCCCGGAGACAGCGAGGGTTTTTCCAGGGATCAAGTCTTGGGGGGACACCATCTCAGGCCGCACCAGAGTCACTTCCGAGGCGCTGTCTCGCAGTCCTATGGTCACAGACTGGCCGACGGTGACAGGTTGGAAGCTGTCCAGGGACCTACCACCACCCCCACCCACACAATACACCTTGGGCGGCCCTTGGGACGGGGACGGAGCCGGGGCCTTGGGACGCTGAGGGCACATGGCCTTGAAGTGTCCAGGTAGGTTGCACTGGTGGCACCGTCTTGGTTCCGCCACGGGCCTGGAGAGGGGAGTTGAGGGGGACACCCCCTGCAGTCTAGGGGCAGGTGGGGCAGTCGCAGAATTCATCTTACCCCCTCTCCAGGTGCTGCTGGTGGCCGCTCTCCTGGCCTCAGGGGCCCGGTTGTTGGTGTAGTCATCGGCAAGGGCAGCTGTAGCCGTGGACCCCTTTGGCTTCTGGTCTCGGATGAACTGGCGGAGATCCTCAGGGCAGTTCCACAAGAGTTGCTCCGTGATGAACAAGTCCAGGATCTCCGGTCCGGTGGAAAGCTGCAGGCCTTGGGTCCAGTGGTCGGCAGCTCGGGCAAGTGCCCGCCGGTGGTCAGCCCAGGAGTCCTTTGGTCCCTTCTGCAGCGTCCGGAACTTCTTGCGGTAGGACTCCGGGGTGAGGTTGTACTGTTGGATCAGGGCCCGCTTGATGGTGTCGTAGCCCTGATCTGCCTCAGCAGGCAAGTCCCCAAGGATATCCAGGGCCTTACCCCTTAAACGGGGGGTCAGGTATTTGGCCCACTGGTCCTTGTTCAGATGGTGCTGCAAGCAAGTCCGCTCAAAAGCAGTCAAGAAAGAGTCCAAGTCTCCATCCTTCTCCAGCACTGGGAAGTCCTCAACACGGACCTTTGGAAGTTTGGTGTCTTGAAGGTCACGTGTGGCTGATGAGGGCCGGAGCTGAGCTAGCTGCAGCTGGTAGTCACGCTCTGCCTGGCGCTCTTCACGCGCTGCCTGCCGCTCTGCCCTGCGCTCTGCCATGAGTATCTCGTAGGTATCCCGGTCTCCAGCCTGGAGAAGGGCCATAGCCATTTGAAGAAGGCTATCCGAGCCTCCCAGGCTCGGTGGAATGGCACGTGGTGATCTGCGGCCCGCTGCGGAGCCTGGTGCTTCACTGTCCATTGCAGAGCGGAGGGCTGGCATCTGGCTCGTTGAGGAACCTTGGGCGAGCTCCTCCTCATCTTGTCCAGCAGTCCCAGGTTGTGCGATGTCCTCTGCAGAGCTGTTCTCTGGCGTCGGGCTCCTGGAGGGCTCGTGGACAACCTCCTCATCGTCTCTGGCCTGAGCATCGGCCATTCCTTTGGCTTTGCTCCTGGTGCCATCAGCCATTCTTGCAGACTTTTGGTCACTGACACAGAACTGACACCTGATGCCTCCACACACCTTACAGTATCTGCACTCTGACACTCTAGTGTTGAGCTAGTCTGAAGACCCCAGCAGCCACAGCTGCTGCAGGCAGTCTTTAGTGTCTGGGAGTATGGGTCTCACACTCACACACACTATTATCTCGATCCCACCGCTATGCCCCCAATATGTCACAAACCACCGGGGGGGTCACTCAGAAATCCCTCGCGCTGGCTACCAGTACGTCACAATCGGGGGGTAACAAGTGGGGGTCACCCCTACTTCATACCTCCCGACCGACAGACAGAGCACGTGACGCGCTCTCTAGCGCCCCTCTTATAGTCAGGCCAATTATGGAATTGCCCGACAATAAGAAAGGAGGCCGCTATACTACTTATGCCGATTATTGAAGGGTCCCCGGTGAGAGTAAGGTATATATTCCCCCGACCTCCGCGGGCGGAATATATAATATCTTCCCGAATCTCACTGGCCTCCCCACAATAATCCTTGGCACAACTCGCTGCCACCAACCGCTTCACGGTAACTATTAGCCGAACACACAGACGTGGGATTCAAGATCGAGATAACAGAACAGCCCAAGATTAATTATATAATTTAATCGCCTAAAGCACACTAGAAACTACCATATATACAATAGGGAATCTACAGAATATACATATGTCAGAGTACAGTTACAGATAAAGCATGGTTTACAACAGGTATGCAATTCAATCAGTTACCTTGTGCGTCTGGCCACAGGGGGGCGCTGTAGACCAGGTTTCCAGGAACTCTCTCACAGGTCTGTCCCAACCAGGCCCCCGAGCAGAAGAACGCTGGAAAATGGCCGAAGTAGGGTTATCAACCTGGGCAGATCCAGGTCCCCTCCTACCTTAGTGACCTCACAGGGAAGCACTGCCACTCCCCCTGCATGGATCAGAATTATCCAGCAAAGGGGATTTTGGCTATAACTTTGCCTGGGAGCGTCGTAGGCAGACGCCAATGCTCTCATTGTGACAGTTATGAATTTAGCTACAGAACGAGGGGACTCATGACCTGTCTGCCAGTTCCCCATCGGCTGATATCACGCCTGGGGCATTTCCCGATGTCCTGCTCCCATAAAAAGGGTGTGCCGGCATCGTCCGCATGCGGAGACACCATTTTTATGGTTGCCATATTTATCGGAAATATGGCTTGCGAGATATGAACCATTTTTTACTGGAGTCGTTCTGTCTGGCTATTTCCATAGCCTTGCTAATGAGATACAGCTCTTGTTACAGGGTGACGGCAGGGAGTCATCCTGTGTCCTTTGTCCTAAAGCCACCTAATTTCCATATCACAGGACATGGCCATGGAGTTTGTTGTTAAACCAGTTGTGTGAAGGAAAGGGGGGGTGACACCAGGAGAGGGCTTCCTGACATACTTGAATATCATGATTTATCGTCATATCTCCGGATTTACCTCACAACATCTATACACATATTCAGGAATAAGCTGCAGTCCGGGGAACGAAGGGTTTTCTGTAAGCAAACCGCCCCTTTAACCTCCTGTTGATCCATGGTAGAGGTATTTTTGCTTTTAGGCTACTTTCACACATCAGTTTTCTGTATTCAGGCACAGTCCTTTTTTTTCCTGATCCAACGGATCCTGAAAAAAAAGTGAAAACCGTATCCACCGGATCCGTTTTTTTAACGGATCCGTTATGCCGGATCCGTTAAAAAACGGATCCGGTGGATACGGTTTGCATCCGTTTTTGCATCCTTTTCGTCCGTTTTTTGGCTGGATCCGTTTTGTTAATTACATTGGAGCATGCTCAGTTTAGAAAAACGGATCCGGCGGCCGCATCCGTTTTTTACCGCATTACGCCGGATCCGGCGTCCATAGGCTTCTATTGTAAAACACGCCGTATCGCGCCGGATTCGGCGCGATGCGTTTTTTTTGCCGGACAAAAAAACGTTGCAAGCTACGTTGCCTCCGGCCGCCGCATTAACTAATTTTGCCGCATCCGGAAAAAAACGGATGCAACGCAAAGCCATCCGGTACAATCCGGTAACAATGCAAGTCTATGGGGAAAAAACGGATGCGGTACTGGATCCGTTTTACCCGTTTTTTTCCGGATTGAACCTGATGGCAAAAAACTGATGTGTGAAAGTAGCCTTAGGTGTGAATTTTTGCAAATCCATTGCATCAAGTGACAACTGCAACACAATTTACATGAGAAAATGCACAGCCTATCCTTAATTTCACATGGATTGGGATTCAGACCTCACCATCCACAATATGGCGCTATCACTGCGGAATTTACACTGAAAATCAGCGCCAATTGCACAATATGGAAGCTCTGAATAGACAACGGTACACTGTAAAGGGACGTACCCTCACGGACAGTGATGGAAACCCCCAGGTTGTCAATTCAGCCAAATTTCCAGGAGGAATAACAGAGGATCGCAAAAAGAAAATGTGCAGAATCGTTCCTTCATGTTGTAATCTTGATACACCTTCATAGACAATCATTTACACTATACACTGTGATATACAGAGCAAGGGATCAACAGGGGCAAGTCCCATAAAAGGGGCAAAAATATTAATAAAAAAAAAAGTTTCAAAAGTAGTAAAAAAAAAAAAAAAAAAAAAAATCACTTTTTTCCCCCCAGTTTCAAACTAAAGAAATAAAAAAAAAAAAAAAGAATTAATTTATATATATATAATTTATTCATTTATATAGCGCTATTAATTCCATAGCACTTTACATACATTGGCAACACTGTCCCCATTGGGAGTCACAATCTAAGGTCCCTAATTGTATGTTTTTGGAGTGTGGGAGGAAACCGGAGAACCCAGAGGAAACCCACGCAAACACAGGGAGAACATACAAACTCCTCGCAGATAGTGTCCTTGGTGGGAATTGAACCCAGGACCCCAGCACTGCAAGGCTGCAGTGCTAACCACCGAGCCACCATGAGATATATATATATATATATATATATATACACATATACATATATATAAATATATATACACACACATATATATATATATATCCATTCACACATATTATATATATATATATATATATATTATATTCATATATATATGTATATATATATATATATATATATATATATATATATATATATGCTAACCACTGAGCCACTGAGATATATAGATTATATATATATATATATATATATATATATATATAAAAATAATCTATGTTTTTTTAACATTAAATTTTTATTAGAACATAAAATCGTATTACAACATATTTGTTTGAACAGTGACAATACTTCTTATCACAACAAGTTATTTGGAAAGGATGGGGAAGGGGGAGGGGTGATGACATTTTTTTTTCTGGTAGCAACTAGTCTGTAAAAGTCCAATCAAAAAAATATAAAAGTGTAAATAGGGGGGAAAAAAATAAAAGTCAGAATTAATAATAATAATACTAATAAATAATAATATATTCACATATAGCGCTATTAACGCCATAATGCTTTACATACATTGGCGTCACTGTCATTGTTTTCACCATTATATGCAACTTGGAATTTTTTCAGTTTTCGGTACATTGTGTGGTTAAAGTTAATAGTGTCATTTTAAAACTAAAACGTGCCCTGTGAGGAGGGGGCTGTCAATGGAAAAACTAAGTTGGTGGTTTTAAAAGAAAGGAAGAGAAATAAAAAAAAAACAACTAATAAGTATAGATATTGGACCCAAATTTCATATCTAACTGGAAGACAGAACTGGGCACTCCTTTTACTGAGGAGGAGAAGCAGAAAGCTTATGTTTACCCATAAGATGTCTACAGCTGGCTATGCAAAAGAAAAGAACTCCAAAATTCTATCCAGATGGTACCAATATCCAGTGAAGCTACATAAGATCTTTCCCTCTGTGTCAGAGTTGTGTTGGCGGTGTGGGGGGGCCCCCGGGACGATGCTACATATTTGGTGGGAGTGTCCGCTGATCAAGCCCTTCTGGTTGGAGTTGTTTCAGACATACACCAACTGTTCGGCCCTTGAGCTGTTAGCGATCCCGCTCACAGTTATTAACTTAACCCGCCACACCTGGGAGCACCACGGACTTCCTCTCCCTCGGACCTTCCCTTCCCTTTCCTTCCCTCACCCACTTTCGCTGCTTTTCGCTACTCATCTCCTTTCTTCTCTTGGCTATCTATTATTTATACGCTAAGATGCCTTGCATTACGGTTAGAGGGTCACTCCTTTGCTCAATATATGGAATCTACATGCCAGACTGATGTCGCAGACTCCTTCTCTTTTCCTCATTGGTTCAAAATCTTGCCTCTCATGGAGAGAGAGGGTTAATGTGGATAGATTAATGGATGAGGGGGGGACGGAGAGAGCAGCAAAGTTAAAATTACATAAAGCAGGGCCTTACAGGTTTACGTATTACTATTTTGTTCTCTTCTTGGAGAAAATTGTATTCATAACTGAATTCAATAGTTAAATTCTTTCGGAATAAGACTGTTATTGTAAAATTGGTCTGTAAGATCTAACTCTTTTTCTTCTTATTTTCTGTATTATGTTTTTTTTCTTAATAAAGAAAGATTATACATAAGTATAGATATTAAAGAAAAAAAAAACGTGGAAAAAAAATAATAATAATCTGGTATGGGCTGGTATCATCAGAGATGAACTTGTGGGACCTTTTCGGGTTGAGGATGGAGTGAAGCTCAGCTCCCAGACCTACTGCCAGTTTCTGGAAGACAACTTCTTCAAGCAGTGGTACAGGAAGAAGTCGGTATCGTTCAAGAAAAACATGATTTTCATGCAGGACAATGCTCCATCACATGCATCCAACTACTCCACAGCGTGGCTGGCCAGTAAAGGTCTAAAAGATGAAAAATTAATGACATGGCCCCCTTGTTCCCCTGATCTGAACCCCATAAAGAACCTGTGGTCCCTCATAAAATGTGAGATCTACAGGGAGGGAAAACAGTCCACCTCTGGGAGCAGTGTCTGGAGGCTGTGGTGGCTGCTGCACGCAATGTTGATCGTAAACAGATCAAGCAATGACAGAATCTATGGATGGTCGGCTGCTGAGCGTCATCAGAAAGAAAGGGGGCTATATTGGTCACTAATTTTTTGGAGTTTTGTTTTTGCATGTCAGAAATGTTTATTTCTAAATTTTGTGCAGTTATATTGGTTTACCTGGTGACAATAAACAAGTGAGATGGGAATATATTTGGTTTTTATTAAGTTGCTTAATAATTCTGCACAGTAATAGTTACCTGCACAAACAGATCTCCTCCTAAGATCGCCAAATCTAAAAAACCCCACTCCAACTTCCAAAAATATTAAGCTTCGATATTTATGAGTCTTTTGTGTTGATTGAGCACATAGTTGTTGATCAATAATAAAAAAAATCTTTAAAATACAACTTGCCTAATAATTCTGCACACGGTGTATACGCCCCTAGTAACTTGTATGCCCCCCCCCAGACGTGCGCCGTTTATTATGTTAATATTTTATTGTATTTTTTTTATCGCGTGGGGGGCCCCTTTCAGACTTTTGCTATGGGGCCCCATGATTTCTATGTACGCCCCTGATAATAATAATAATAATAATAATAATAATAATAATAATAATAATAAATAAAAATCACCAGGTCCTTAAAAGGGGTGGTTCACTAAAAAGCAAAGTGGTCACATAGATGTAAAGCTGAAACAGAAAGCTTATTCTAAATACCTTCTGTTGTCCATTCTGCCTGTGCGTGGCGCTATCACTGTCTGCTCGTCCCCCATCACATGACGCGGGCTCCAGTGACCTCATATCAAGTCCCGGAAATTGGAAGTTGACCCTGCATCACCGAGGTGGGACCCAGTGTCCGTGAGTGACTGGGCTGTGGGCGCAGTTTGACCTAACACCACTGCCCAGTATAGCTCATGCTTACGGCGCTCTGCGGTGAAGGAAAGAATGGGCTATGACGTGCGATGAAATTCCGCACACAGCCCAGTCCTTCTGTCCCAGCTTTACACCGATGTGGCCACGTTGCTTTGTAGTGGAGCACCCCTTTACAGGACTTTTCTACTGTGAACAATCCCCTTCCCCAGGATTTAGAGGTTATAAACTTGGATCTTTGCAGCAAATGGTTATCTGAGAATATGCTTCAATATACAGGCAGCGTAAATACAAGCCAATACTATTGCAGGGACCTAAATCACCTACTTGTGTGTGGGGGGGGGGGGGGGTAACCCCTTATTTTACTAGTCCAACATAGCCACCCACTCAACTGTTTTCTCCATAAATTAAAAACACAATAAATACATTTAATTTGTCTTTTTATTCACACAAAAATTTACAACTTGAATTTGTTCTATTAAATATAAAATGCAAAATTCTAACTGAGGTTTTTACATCTGCACTAGGTACAATGTAGGTATCCATATTCCATTCATCTCAATGGGACCGTTTCTGCTATGGGTGCATGGATTCTTGCAAACCCCATTCATATAAAGAAATTTCTGCACCAAATCTGTGTGAATGGCGGGAAGTGGCTTTTAGGCCTTATTCGGTTATCTGTTCATGTACAGACCGGCCGCGGGTCTAATGACCCCAACTCCATAGGAAACCCGCAGCCAGTCCGTGCCACACAGACTCCTGAATTTGGGTTGTAGCAGTCATTTCTTTTAGGCGGGCGTCATATTGGGTTCATCTTCTTCCTCCTCATCTCTCCGGGGCGGCGGTCTGGGAGGTTCATCTTCTCCGGTGTCTTGTTTATCTTTCTCAGCTTCAACCCAGCTCTGCGGGGTGATCATTTTTTTGGGTCCATGTGGAGGGGGACCGATAAGTGCTTCTATATCATTATAGTTTATCACTTCCTTTTCCAAGAGGGCATTGGCCAGCTGAGGAAACAGATGAAAAGCGTAAATATTAGAGTTGAGCGGACTGTGAATAATCTGGGTCTGGCGGATCACCGGCGGGTTGATAAAGAAGTCCGGATCCGATCCGGAAAAAAAAAAGAAAGAAAGAGGGAAAGAGAAAGAAAGAAAGAAAGAGAGAGAGAAAGAGAAAGAGAGAAAGAGAAAGAAAGAAAGAAAGAAAGAAAGAAAGAAAGAAAAAAAAGAGAGAAAGAGAGAAAGAAAAAAAGAAAGAAAGAGAAAGAAAGAAAGAAAGAGAGAAAGAAAGAGAGAAAGAAAGAGAGAAAGAAAAAAAGAAAGAAAGAAAGAAAGAGAGAAAGAAAGAAAGAAAGAAAGAGAGAAAGAAAGAAAGAAAGAAAGAAAGAAAGAAAGAGAGAAAGAAAAAAAGAGAGAAAGAAAAAAAGAGAAAGAAAGAAAAAGAGAGAGAGAAAGAAAGAAAGAAAAAAAAACAAAAAACAAACAGATCCGGATCGTGCATCCGGAATCCCGCGTCCGGGTCAGACTCGGATCTGCCGCTCAAACCGCGCGGATCCGGATTTTGCTGATCCAGGTCCGCTCATCACTAGTAAACATGCAAGAAAGGGGTCGACAGAAATATAATATAAAACGTAAGGATGCATATATTTAAAGATTTCACTCCAGGCCCGTTTGCGGTTGGTAAACTAGTCTGTACAGCTGCCTTGACTCACAGCTAGGGGTCCCAAACAAGAGACCCCTCTCCCCATAGGGCCTTGTTCATAGCCCTTGTGTAGGACATATGTAAAGGGATCCAAGTCACAAGACGGAAGTCCTGTTACTAAAATTATGCTACAAAATTGGATGTCAAAACTCCACAAAAAACAAGTTACAAGATTTTAAACATTTTTTTTTTGTGGCACAGATGGTCGGTGTGCGGATTTAGTCTAAATTTACTTGTTAGATACTATTCAAATTTTGTAAATTATAAAAACAAATCTGATAATAAAAAAAACAAAAAAAACTTGACAATGCTTTTGTTTCCGACTAGTGAGAAATCCATTTTTTAGGCTGTAGAGTCTCTCATGCGAGAGAATAAGATCGATAATGTTAAGGACACTGATCAAATTCTGAAGCGAGTGTCAGCTTATGCCTCTTTCACACATCAGTTTTTCGCCGTCAGGCACAATTCATTGAAAAAAAGAGAATTTTGTTACTTACCGTAAATTCTTTTTCTTATAGTTCCGTATTGGGAGACCCAGACCATGGGGTGTATAGCTACTGCCTCCGGAGGACACACAAAGTACTACACTTAAAAGTGTAGCTCCTCCCTCTGAGCATATACACCCCCTGGTAGCCAGTCCTAGCCAGTTTAGTGCAAAAGCTGAAGGAGAGTAGCCACCCACAAGTAGAACCGAGTAAGAACCGGAACATCCAGAGACTCTGTCCACGACAACAGCCGTGCCATGGGAGCGAGCCACGTAAACCGGAACCTTGTTGTTGTGACGGGATGCCATTAGGTCCACATCCGGAGTGCCCCACTTGCGGCAGATTGACTGAAACACTGCCGGGTGCAGGGACCACTCGCCACCGTCCACGGATTGACGGCTGAGATAATCTGCCTCCCAGTTTTCTACGCCAGGGATGTGGACTGCGGATATGGTGGACTTGGAGTCCTCCGTCCATTGAAGAATGCGTTGGACCTCCAACATTGCCAGGCGGCTGCGTGTCCCGCCTTGGTGATTGATGTAGGCAACCGCTGTCGCGTTGTCTGACTGGACTCGAATGTGCCTGCCCGCCAACAGGTGGTGAAAGGCTAGGAGAGCTAGAAGCACGGCTCTGGTCTCCAGCACATTGATTGAAAGGGCTGACTCGCACGGAGTCCAAGTGCCCTGCGCTCTGTGGTGGAGATATACCGCTCCCCAGCCGGATAGACTGGCATCCGTGGTGAGAATCACCCAGGACGGGGCCAGGAAGGAGCGCCCCTGGGACAGGGAGAGAGGCCGAAACCACCACTGAAGAGAGCTCCTGGTCCGTGGCGACAGAGCCACTAACCTCTGTAAGGAGGAAGGCCGCTTGTCCCAACAGCGGAGAATGTCCAGCTGCAGAGGACGCAGATGGAACTGGGCAAAGGGAACCGCCTCCATGGAGGCCACCATTTGACCCAGCACCTGCATCAGGCGCCTGAGGGAATAACGGCGGGGCCTCAGGAGAGAGCGCACCGCTAGCCGGAGAGACTGCTGTTTGATTAAGGGCAACTTCACAAGTGCCGGCAAAGTCTCGAACTGCATCCCTAGGTACGTGAGACTCTGGGTCGGAGTCAGAGTGGATTTGGGAAGATTGACAATCCACCCGAATTGGGCTAGAGTGGCGAGAGTGAGCGAGACACTCCGCTGACAGTCTGCGCTGGATGGAGCCTTGACCAGAAGGTCGTCCAGATAAGGAAGCACTGCTAACCCCTGGAGGTGCAGGACCGCAATCACTGCCGCCATGACCTTGGTGAATACCCGAGGGGCCGTGGCTAACCCGAAGGGGAGAGCCACGAATTGGAAATGATCCTCTCCTATCGCAAAACGTAACCAACGCTGATGTGACACTGCGATTGGCACATGTAGATAAGCACCTCTGATGTCGATGGACGCCAGGAACTCCCCTTGGGTCATAGAGGCAATGACTGATCGCAGAGACTCCATGCGAAAATGCCGCACCCGGACATGCTTGTTGAGAAGCTTGAGATCCAGGATGGGCCGGAATGTACCGTCCTTTTTTGGAACTAGGAAGAGATTTGAGTAAAAACTTCTGAACCGTTCCTGAGCGGGAACTGGGACAATCACTCCGTTTGCCTGCAAGGACGCCACGGCCTGCGAGAAGGCGGCGGCCTTGGAGCAGGGGGGAGTTGAGAGAAAAAATCTGTTTGGAGGGCTGGAAGAGAATTCTATCCTGTAGCCGTGAGATATGATGTCTCTCACCCACTGATCGGAGACTTGCTT
This sequence comes from Anomaloglossus baeobatrachus, assembly GCF_048569485.1. Classification (NCBI taxonomy): domain Eukaryota; kingdom Metazoa; phylum Chordata; class Amphibia; order Anura; family Aromobatidae; genus Anomaloglossus; species Anomaloglossus baeobatrachus. Next base: position 186,020,756 of record NC_134362.1, on the reverse strand, counting down.
TAACCAAGCGTCGCCAAAGTGGGAGAGCCTGCCACCGACTAAGGACGTGGCTGGAGCGGGCCGAGAGTCATGAGGAAGCTGCCTTAGTGGCAGGACCTCCTGCGGTCTTCTGCGGACGCGCTTTTGGGCGCCAGTTGGATTTCTGATCCTTGGCTGAGTTAGCGGACGAGGCGGAAGGCTTAGAGGATGACCAGTTGGAGGAACGAAAGGAACGAAACCTCGATTGATTCCTACCCTGGGCGGGTTTCCTGGTCTTGGTTTGTGGCATGGAAGTACTCTTCCCGCCAGTAGCTTCTTTAATGATTTCATCCAGCTGTTCACCGAACAGCCGTGAACCAGCAAAAGGGAGCCCAGCAAGAAACTTCTTGGAAGAAGCATCTGCCTTCCACTCTCGAAGCCACAAAATCCTGCGGATAACAAGAGAATTAGCTGAAGCCACCGCAGTGCGGTGAGAAGCCACTAGCATGGCAGACATGGCATAGCATGAAAAAGCTGAAGCCTGAGCAGTTAAGGCAACCATTTCAGGCATAGATTCCTTGGTGAGGGAATGCATCTCCTCTAGAGAAGCAGAGATGGCTTTGAGGGCCCACACTGCTGCAAAAGTCGGGGAAAACGCAGCCCCCGCAGCTTTATACACAGATTTGGCCAGAAGGTCAATCTGACGGTCAGTGAAATCCTTAAGTGAGGTGCCGTCAGCCACCGACACAACAGTCCGGGCTGATAGCCTAGACACCGGAGGGTCTACCTTTGGGGAGTGAGACCACTCCTTGACCACCTCAGGTGGAAATGGAAACCGGTCATCAGAACCACGCTTTGGAAAGAGTTTGTCAGGGCAGGCCCTGGGTTTGGTCACAGCGGTCTGAAAACTGGAGTGGTTAAAGAACACACTTTTCACTCTCTTAGGCGAGGTAAACTGATGTTTTTCCGCCAAAGAGAGTTGCTCCTCTGACACTGGCGGATTGAGGTCCAGTACAGAATTAATAGAAGCAATCAAGTCACTAAGGTCCGAGTCACCCTCAGAGAAATCGATGGGATACATAGCCTCCGAGCCCCCAGTGAGGGCATCCTCCTCATCTTGAGAGTCAGCTCTTGAGACAGAGTCGTGGGATGGGGAGGGGGAGGAAACCCTGCGCCTTCTCTTAGAAGGACGGGGTCTGGGATCAGATGATGAATCCTCCGTGAGCTCTGATGGACGGAGGTCAGAGGATAGGAGTCCTATGTCAAGAGTATTAGAGACACCCTGTGAGGGAGGCTGATGCATATTCATCAAAGTCCTGGACAAAAGTCCCATGGACTCAGCAAATGACTGGGATATGGACCTAGAAAAGGACTCTACCCAGGCCGGGGGTTCAGTCCCAGGTGCAGCAGCAGCCTGAGAGACCACTGGGGGTGAGACTCCAGGCTGAGGCACCGCCAAGTTAGAGCAGACATCACAATGTGGATAGGTGCTCGGCTCAGGCAGCAGGAGCTTACATGCAGTGCATGCAAAATAAAGCTTTGGAGCCTTGCTCCTTGTGTGAGACATGCTGCTGGAGTGGGGGCTTTGCAGAGAATGAACCCAAGGGAGAATATACAGAGGTCCACAACCGGAGACCGGCTGTGGCTTACCAGACCGCTGAGCGCGGTGTTGTGTGCCCTCCAGATCCCGAAGCCCGGTCCCCCAGTCGCAGCACCTCAGCAGAGATGCAGAATGCAGGATGTCCCAGAGCAGAGTGAACTCTGAGGGCGTTCCTATAAAAGAGCGGGAACTGGAGGGCTATAGAGATCTGCAGGGGAGGAGGGACGCCCCAGCAGTGGTGAGTGTCCCTCCCCTGTGTAGAACGGCCGCCGGGAGGAGCCGAGCCTGTCCCTCTGCATGAGTGACATGTGAGGGCAGGAAAATGAAACTAGGCCTCCGGCGAAGCCGGGGCCTAAATTTAAGCGGCGAGGCCGACAAGCAGGCACCATCGGCGCGGTTCTCAGGCAAAAGCTAGAGAACCCGCCGGAAAAGTTAAAACAATCACATACAGCATACTCTCCCCATACAACAAAGAACCGGGACCCCCAACATAAACGTCTCAGGTACTTAGCTGCTGGGACGCAGGGCCATGTCCCTGGGGATGAGTGCTCCGGTCCAACAGAATCCTCAAGGGGCTGTGGATGGAGACCGGGACTCCTGCCAGGCATGGAGACCGTGCTGGCTCCCACTTCACCATCCCTTCTGGGCTCTGGCTTGAAGGAGCGCGGCATGTAAGGCTGCAGCCTTGTAAATCAACCTTAACAACACCGCCGACACAGTGGGGTGAGAAGGGACATGCCGGGGATCCAGACATGGACCCGCTTTTCTTCAAACTCTTTCCAAAAGTCAAACAAATCAGATGAGAATGCATGTGTGGATGTATGCCTCCTGACACAAAGCAATAAACTGGCTAGGACTGGCTACCAGGGGGTGTATAAGCTCAGAGGGAGGAGCTACACTTTTAAGTGTAGTACTTTGTGTGTCCTCTGGAGGCAGAAGCTATACACCCATGGTCTGGGTCTCCCAAAGGAACGATAAAGAAAAACCTGATACGACGAATCTGTTGCATCAGTTTCTCCCATCCGTTTCAACTGTTTTTGATGGATCCGTTGCGCTACCGAGCATGCTCAGTAGAAATAAATGGATACATCGTTGTAATGCGTCGTATGCCGCATTACGACGGATCCGGCATGTATAGGCTTTCATTGTACCTGACGCCGGACCCAACGCAGTCCGTTTTTTTGCCGCTGCCAAAAAATCATTGCATGCAGCGTCCTTTCCGGCAGCTGGACACAGACGTTTTGCCGGTTCCGGCGCATGCCGAATGCAACGCAAGGGCATCAGGCACAATCCGGCGCTAATACAAGTCTATGGGGAAAAAATGGATCTGTTGACGGTCTGTTTTTTTTCCCATTTTACCGGACTGTGCCTGACGGTGAAAAACGGATGTATGAAAGCAGCCTTAGTGTTAAGGGTGCTTTACAAGCTGCGACATCGCTAGCAATTGCTAGCGATGT